>NC_060233.1:33461855-33761855 GCF_021155775.2 Neodiprion pinetum | reverse complement strand
AGGGACAAAAACATCAAAGACGCTAATATATAATAGATCGTATGACAATGCATTGCGCCTTATTTCGTACTAATCTATGACTCATCGCAAACTAAATTGGAAACATTGTCCCGTCCTACGGGTAGGAAAAAGGCATTCGCGCATAGATTTCATTGCCTGCCCGTGATAATACAGACAGTTGTATTTATATAAACGATGACAGGTGTCTCTGTCGAGATGCGTAGAGGAGCCCCAGGCACACACATGATGCAGCATACCTTTAAGAGCGAGTTTGCAGCATCGACGAGCTCCGACGCGCTGACTAATAATCTTACCTTCGCTTGCACGCAGTAATTAGCGAATGGTGCAATCCTCCTGCAATTCTAATTAGCACCTTGATCTTAAGGAAATGAGGCCGCTGTTAGAACTCTAGAGTTATGTCGTATTACATGTATACGAGTGTATGTATGTGTACACATAGCGGCGTAACGCCACCTATCTGTGCAGAGCAACATAAAACCGTAAAAGAGGGACACTGTCGTTGATATTGTACTCGTAGTTGACACACTCCGTGTCGTACTTGTACTTACATGTATTAATATTTTATAATGGACACGTATAGCATGAGCCGCAATTCGAGGTCGTATTATTACGCATATCGTGAGCGTATAAAGCATTGTTAGATTCTTTTTGGAATTGCAAGCTTCAAATCAGACTGTTGTGGAGTCGAGGGGAACGACAAAAAATATTCACAACAAAGTTCTATTCTCGCATCAATACAGTGTATGAAAAATGTATTTCCGAACCCGTGAAATTTATCCTCAAAGAAAACTTTTCCTCCTCTATCCCGGCGTAATACGAGGCTTATACGAGGAAATAATGAATACATATTATACATGCTGTATAATAGTTTCCTGCAGGAAACTCGAGCAAAGGTAAAAGAACTGGATCTCTCGATTACGAATAATAAGATAAGATAAAAAAAAAGAAGCTGTTACCGTTCCCCAAAACACGTCGGGTGTATACACTGCGCGTGTAAACTCCACGCTTATACGCACACACATTTATACACAACGCGCGTTTTTATCAGTAGGTACGTACGTACGTTGGGATTAATACAAGGAGATAAAGTTTGCTTTCGATGCACCGGAAACCGGAAGTTTGTTACCCTTTAGCGATTAGTCCGAAGCAGCGATTGAGCTATTGTAACAGGAATCGGTATAACAGCGTAACGAGCAGCACACTCGAGATATACATCGAGACATCGTATTGCGTGTTAATGCGAAAAAAATTTCGAGTACTTGGGTACGAATGTAGGTATGCTTAATTACACATATGTGGACACCTATGGCTTGATAAATGTGAAAAGACGCGTAAGTAGCTGACGCGCCTCTGTAGACCGAAATAGAAAATTGCGACAGTCCGCGTCGACGAGAATCGTCTCGATGAGTGCGATACCCGAGAAGTTAAGGTACGCATTCGGTTAGAGCATGTGTTGGGCGAATACGGAGTGTGCGTACGCAGGCTAGGCAGTGGCAATTTCGGTTCCGGAATAACCGAAAAAGCAACCATAACCAACCGATGCCAAAGATTTTACGCCACCGGATGTGACTAATTGCCCTTTTCGAAACCTCGTCCCAAATAGCGTTATGCAATTTTTTTTAAACATTTCTCTACACAATCTTTTCACGTATTCGTTTTTTCTAATTTTCATTTCTGGTAAGTATCTACAGCGGGACATTGACCACCAAGGATTACGCCGAGCTTGAAAAAACTCCAGAATTAGTTAGTAATAAATGAAAAAGAAAACTTTCTATCATTCGCGCAGACAATTGCTAGAGGATCTTCGTCTGTTACGGTTGAACTGAAATTTTTCGTAAACGAAGACTGAGAGTACGACCGTCTTTTAGATAATTCGATAATTGCACAAAAAGAACGAAGAACTATCAGCCTGCGTGACATTCGAAAGACAAAACTTGGAACATTAAACAACAGATGGGCGAAGAGTTTACGACGTCATGACGGATATAGAGGTACGTTACTAGGTGGAGGTGGATCACATGTAGGAACATGTGTATAAAACGGACATGTTAATAATAAATGTGGACAATCGCGGTCAAATCGAGAGCAGATACGAAGCGGTAAATATTGATCTCGTGTTCGGTACGAAATTCAAATATAACCATTCTATATTCGTATTACAAAAGTGTGAAAAAATGTTATTTACCAGTTTTGTAAGTAAAACGGCGGAGTGACAGAGGTCTGCAAGATGGTTGTATACACGTACCTCTTACACGCATGTATACGGACAGGATATGCACAGTCGGTGGAAGTCTGACGTGTCGTCTAGCGTTTTCCGAGCTTGAATGACCTCGAACGAGGTTAGCGCGGGTACGATTGTTGCGAAAGAAGCTTGTGGCCTGAGCAATGTACGCATGCTGTGCACACACACACTGCGTTATACGACCGGCAAGACGGACGTCGTCGAGAGCCGAACGGCGAACCGTCGGCAACCTTCGCAAACCTGCAGTATGGAAGGTCCCTAGCAGTTGAAATTTGTTCCCATTCATCGCCCGGTGTTTAATTTATGATCAGTTGAGCGTTTTTGTGACCAAACTTTTCAAATTTTAAGGTAAACAATTCATTAATGGCCACGGAACTTTCCGAGGTCGCCTAATACCGTTAAAGGTATACCGTACACCACGAATTGCCCGGTCAATTCGTTAACATACATTGAACGCACGGACTGCAAAGCTCTTCGGTTTATCGTTCTTCACGGTGTTCAGAAATTTCGCAAGGACATCAAGGGTGCGACGTTAGAGCGATTGCACCGTCGCTCTACTCGTTTCCAAAATCATCGAGCGTTACTCGACGGTGAGTACAAATGCAACAATGCAGCCCGAGAAACTGGCTTCTCCTGCGGCTCCGTATTCCGGCGTCGTTCGACACCTGGTGGGCCACAGCTGCAGGCCCTGCAGATTGATACCTGGCTGATAGCTTGAGGCTAAAACCATGCCTTGGCGCCGATCAATGACTCGGGCGAGAAGCGTCTCACGATAAAGCGATGCTTTCGACATTTACAACATTTGTCAACAATCGCGTGCAGTCGGTTAAATACTCGTATCTGTGAAAAGTGACAGACAAACAAGTTGTATTAGGCAAACCTTTTCGAATTTCGAATTTTCGTTTCGTTCCGCGAATCCCTAAAGTCCTAACGATACATCGTCATGCTACTTGTGGTAGGCGACATCTGACTTCGGACACATGCAGCTCGATTCTGTCACGTTGGTTTTGCTTTTTTCTACGGACCTGTTTTTTTTTTTTTTTTTTGTTTTTTTTTGACTAACTAGGCTGGTGATTCTTACTCACCGGTTTCGGGAAGATCCATTTCCGCTCGTTTCGACTTCCTCTCGGTCCTTTTTCACGTATCGGTTGGCCCGTTGGTCGGCATCCTCTTCCTTATCCGCTTCGCCCTGCTGCTGCTGCTGCTGCAGGCCCTGTCATACTTGGATCTTCCCCAGCTGTTGTACAAGGGACAAACACGGATATAAGCAGGAGTAGTAGACGATAATTGGCTTGCAACGCGTGTAGACAGGATGCGCGCATCCTTTTCGAATCCTGTTTCTTCAATGATGCTAATCAACCCTTGAACGTATCTTGGGCATTTTTGTATGTATAAATTAAAAAGCAAAATCAAACAACAATCATTTTGAAAGTAGAATCAATAAGCAACCAATCATGAGGAAATATATTTTCCTCTAGAAGCTAAGTGTTTCATTCAACATATATCTCGATTCTGCACACTAAAGTAAGAGAGATTTTACGAAATCTTTAGATGAAATTTTTATGTGATTTTATTATTCCACCTGTTTACTTTTTAAAAGTAGGATACAACGTAAAAATTTTTTTTTCTTACGAAAAAAATATAATTGCGATGTATATTGTACACCGGTGTAAAATTCGAACGCAGGAACAACAAAAACAACAGAGTTCCCTGTTTATGCCAAATTCATACAATATAGTTTACGTAGGTAATTCCCAAGTGCGTTATTCGAAAAAAATAAGGATGAAAATACGAATATAATATAAACCCTGGATAACAAATACATATTTTCGAAGACTGCCTGAGAAACAAAAGTAAACACATCGAATGTTAAACATAGAGCGAATGACGATTTTCACAGCGACGTTTCATTGAATATAGACAAATAAACTTCAACGATCATCTGAAATTTCATCGTACCGTGCAACCGAGCTGCGGAAGTCAAGTTTCGGGGCTACGCATCATCGACCAACGGGCACGGCCTGTTTTGGATAAATTTTGCAAAATATGCGCGATGATTGGTGGCCACTTGACGGTGTCGAACGTCATCGCCGTCCTCCATTCAAGGTGCGATTCAGTCCGGGTTACACAACGCGCGATATCAGTTTTGATCAGTTTCAAGGAAGTCGTCAATAATGATCGGCTAACCGGTGTTGTCAAAATAATTACAGAATATTACAGATTTTCTAAGTAACAGGTATTTCTTTCACATCCTTACGTACTCGTGCAGTTTCTCGAAATTTTTACGATGAAACGTACGCAATAAAATTCTAAACAGAATTGAATGATTCATGTTGATATTTCCTGGGTAAAAAATTTTGAGTGCTCAAGGAAAAATGACAAGACTCATTCTCTATCTGCGGAAACATTGTCTGTACATTATACAAAGCGGATAGGATGATGTGTTGGAAGAGGGGAGCGGGGGGAGCCAGTCATTAAGTGAGCAAGAGAAACGAAAACAAATGACATATTATTTCCTAAGAGATGATTGCATCACCTTTTGGTCGAGGCAACCTCCCCGGCTGTGGAGGAGATATATGTACAACAGATGACCTTACTTAAGGCCGTCAATCGTCATTTCGCTAGGTCGGTGGTGTAGCCGCTGCGCAAACCCGCTCGCTGATCAAATAACGCGATAATGAGAAAAATTTAAAGAGTATGAGAATAAAATTAAACATGATAAAAAAAAATATATATATAATAAAAATTATAAGACAAAGAGACGAAAAATGTTTCACGCGTGTATGTCATATGTGTATTATAGGTACAGGTTTTTCACGCAGGCACAATGCTATCATCTACCCGCAACATCTGACGACGAGACGAGTAAACATTCGAGGACAGCATTTGTAAGTCGTCGTTTTATCGATGGAACATATTGTGCATACATACAATATATACACACACATATATATATATACACACGTATTTACGTACCTTATAAAAATACGCGTGTGTCATCGGCCAGGCCATACTCGAATCTGTGCGCGATGCCTGAAGCTATCAAGATGATCACAACTACATTGTTTGATCCACAAAGGGAAGACTCCCGAACAATTAGAACGGACTGTGGGTGTCTTTGTTTTTATAGATTTGCTCCAAGAAGAATTTTCCATTCTGCAATGAAAGAGTGAAACGAACTCGTGTACTGTGGTTGTCTACAATTTTTTGCTTTTATTCTTAAGTCGAGTATTCCATCGATTCTATGTTGGCAAAATCGCGTATGTATATCTGAAAGGTCGTAAAGATAAACGATGCTATCAGTCGTTAATTTATGTTCGTAAATTTGTAACGTTACGCAACAACGCGCTGCAGGGTAAAAAGATTTTTTTTTCCCCTCAAATCAAGTTCCGTTTTGTAGATTGAATTTTTATTTTATTTTTTTACTCGTTATCACGATAATAATTATGCCTGTTTTTTTTTCTTTTCCTCCATTCGGCGCGCAATATCTGCGACAGATTAAACTTCGCGGTTAGAAAGGCGCGTATATATTGTACACGTACATTGTACGTACGTGTGTAGAGGATTGAGAATTCTGTAAGGTAAACTCGACGTTGCGTAAGCCGAGTTCTCGAGCAGCGTAAAAATAAATAAATACACGTGTAACGGAGGTACGTGAAACCTGTGTATGTATAAGCACGGGTGAGTATCCTGTAATAATGATGTTTTCGTTCATTGGCTGCAGATTCTTTATGAAATTATACGAAACTAGCATTTCACGCGGACTGTAATTAAATAATACAACATTATTGTTTGTTTTGAAAGTCGAATTCCACTGTCGTCGAAGCAATTACGATCTATTCATGATGTTCACCTCGGTTAATCGGATATACGTGAAATCAATACCTAAACACCGGCCGCAAATTATAATTATACCTACTCGCGACGACTAACCGTGACGATTGGCTTTGTCCTCGGTTATCGCGAGGTTTCGCCTCGCGGTATAATCTCGTGATCGACGGTACTTGTTCGGTATACAAATCAAGATCGCCGAGACACACATGTGCCAATGTCATTCTGTAGTTTTTATAATTGAAACCGAGAATGAAAAGCATCAGAAATGAGTAAAATCATTCCAAACCGTAAGGAAGGTCTTTTTCCCTCAGATCTTTTCCTTGTTACATTTCTACAAGGTAGATACGTATATACATATATATGTATATATATACAAATACATAATATATAAATACAGCTCATGCGGAAATATTTGGCGAGGATAAAAATCTCTGCAACATCGCATTTAGCGTATCGCGAACGTGGGATATTTTGTCCTTAGTTATTCAGAGATATTTTGTGTGTACGTACATGTATCTAATGCGATGTTTGGAAACGATTTTTGTCACACGAATAAACAGGAATAAAGCGAACATCGACGAGCCAAGAAATTCATGCGTGCACACTAATTGCGGCATACGTATTTCGTGAGTTTTACGAATATATAAAGGAAAACGCGGGAAATAACACGGCAGGTGTGAACATTTGAATAAAAATTTGCACGTCGCACGCATGTGTATCCTTGAGAGGTTCGACCTAGCTCCACTTATTAACACAGGCGTTTATCGATCGCTGCGTGTGTGTGTGTGTGCAGTGTGGATGTATGAAAAAAGCTATTGCGCAAGAAATTATTTCCGTGATTCGGTACATACTTATACATATTTCACAGTGACAAACGAGTTATTCTGCCGTAAAAATTATGTCGCGTGCGTACGTAATGGTACAAGGATGTATGCGCCATTGTAGGACCTTTTATCACACGTGAAGGTAAAAAGGCGTATTTTTTCTCATCTTTCTATTTAGGCGAAAAATATAAGAATCGATTCAAAAACGTCGATATTCAAAAATGGATCAATTAACGGTAAAAGGTCGTGAGTATTGTCGATTATGCCTTTTCATCACGAACTTTATAAAAAATAATCACGTTCACTAATGACGTAAGATCGCATATGCCCACATACGACCTTACGCCGTTCCGTTGGTACAAGTCTTTGAGAAAATAAACTTTTTTTTAAATTCTTCCCGAAATCAATAAATCTTAACGTTCCGAAGGTTTTGCGTCATATAAAGATGAAAAAAAAACAACAAGATAATGGCTGATGCGACCTTATACCATTTATAAATGTGAGAAATAAGAATACATTTTGATGTCGGAAGGGAGTATCCACAAAATATAAGCTTTCTTATTTTTATAAATTTTTTCGGCTTATTTTAGTGTCGATATGCGCGAGTGATTTTATGGCGAATATATATGTATATTGTATACGGAAAACCAGATGAGAAAAACCTGCAATTGCGTATAAAACCAGGCAAGTTTTTAGTAACGCAACGTACTTTTTTTCATCTATATATTATACCGCAGATTAATTATTTTTACGATTATATCGACAGGCTTGCGGTAGTGTGTAGAATAATTATCAATTTTGATGTTTGTCACGTTTCGCTTGAAGTCGAATAATTTCATCACTTCCATTATTGTGAAAATTTGCCAAACAAATTACAAATCGCACGAATGAATTTAAAACGTGACTCATCGTCAAAATTAAATTAATCAGGTGTCAACGAATACAGATACAAGAAAAAGAAAACAAGAATGATTATATTGTAATAGAGCATAAACGTTCGTGCGAGTACAGGCTGATTTTTTTCTATCGAAATAGCAATTAAAAGTTAATTGAAAATCGACAAATAGTCGAAACCTTGCTTCGAAGTAGCGGCATAAATCAGGTTCAGCAAGGACAAAAAGGTGGAGGAAAAAATCACGCGTACGGGAGACGTAGGATGTTGAAAATGTGAGTTTTATACATACATACAATGTTACAACAGCTTAGCTGACAATCGGGGATAGATAATGATTCGCTTCTGGGTTAACATGGCGCTGGTTGGACTGCAGAAATGAGATAATATTAATGCTACGGTCATGAGAAACGCGAATTTAGCACGCTCCGCCGTTTTATTTTTTCCAACAATATTCGCAAAACGGATATCACCGCGTTACATATCTTGTACGAAAATATTCTATACAGTGGAAGGAAATTTCCTCCGAGGTTTAATACAAACCATAATAAAGAAAATGTAATGAAAAAATAAATAAGCCAACGTAAAATCAGGCAAACTTCTGCGTTTGCAATTATTATAAATTCGCGCTGAACTCGACGATTCGCGTGAGTGACGCGAAGATCCGCGGCCGCAGCGTAGAAGCAGGGCAAAGGTGTGCGTTGGTGATAAAAAATGCGTATAATATTGTACGTGAACGCGTGGGCGACGAAGTGTCACGGATACGTAGAGTGTGGGGGAGGACGCGAGGGCAAACAAATACAGCCAAGGCTTGTCAGCCGGATTGTCTGATTAATCTCTGATCCCCGCGAAATTTTACTTATTATTTACACGTCGCAATAACTTGTGTATAATACTGTAGATACACACAGATGTCTACAGGCAAGTGTAAAATTACAAATATGCGCGTACATGGACATCGTTATACTATATTATTATTTCACTATACACGGCCATTCGCGTGATGATCACTTTTTTTCGCTCGTGTAACATTTCTCATCTATGATCCGGTCAATTTGCATTGTTGTTATTTTTTTATACATACATATATATACCTATACATATTACCAAATCAATGTACAGACTAGTTTCATGCCAATATCATGTTTTCGTTTTTTTGCTTTATTGACTTCGTACATTTCAAATTCTTCCGCCTCCCGAATCTAACGCAATGATTTATTGAATTTTGTGAATTAGAAATTGGAAGTTATAGAATTTTTTAAATCGAAGCTTTCTTGCAATTGCTTGTAACGTTAAAGTTAACAGGATACAGGAGAAGGCTAAAAGAACCACAGATCTGGGGAAAAGGAAAAACTAACGAATTTGTCTGAAAACTTTATTCTTAACAGCTGTAGTTGAGATTCGACGAATTCGACATATGTATTAAGACTGATGCAACAAGTTGAAGAAGTTTCAGGAGACAAATTTTTTTTCCGAAGCGAAATTCTCGCGATAAGAAGTCTGAAAATTGTTCCCATCTTTATGTACACGGTGAGAATTTACAGCAGCAGAATTATACACCGAATTACCTAAAGTCATTATACATACGTGAAAAGAAGCCAAGTTTTGTGTTTCTCACGCTAATAGCTATTAATTCGTCCGTCTAATTCGCATCCGTTTTGTCGGTGATTTGTAAGGTAAAAAAAGTAAAACTAATTACATATACAAATAAACTTCTTGAATTATTAACTACCGTTTGTATTTCATCCGATTATTCTAAAATTCGTATTCAAAACAATATTTCGAAATCTCCATCTCGAAACTTTACAATCCCTCGTCAATAATGATTTCTATTTTCATATTTCGTCTTATCGCCGCAACGTTCGGCTAGAGATAAGATATCGATCCATTAATTCGGCTCTTTCTCAACTAAGTAATTCTTGCCTGATTACACGGTGTATACGTATGCATAAACTGGTGATATAAATTAATTAGCGAAAATTATAATTGGCATACGAGGCAAACCTCGGACATAAAATATAATTATATGTATAAATTCAGCGATACATGACAAGGAAAAATGTACGCGCAACGTGCTCTGCAGATTACAATTCTCCGGGTGCACAATGAAAAGGTGCAGGAAAAACAATGAAGTATACAGTGATCGGTGGTGGACGTAATCGGGCAATGGGACGATAAGAAACCGCGAGCCGAGCTGCTCGGTGTCGAAATTATAACGGCACGATGCACGCACGGGACGTTGGATCGTCACGTGCAAGGCTATAATAATATCATTATGTGCCCAAAACCTATCAAACGTCCGGGATCTCTCTCTCTCTCTCTCTCTCTCTCTCTTTCTCTCTCTCTCTCCTTACTCCACTCTAATCTACTCTAATTTCTTCTATTTCTTTCTTTTTTTTTTTTTATTTTGATCTTACCTATTTCAAGTTATTTTCTGTCTGCTCACTTGTTATTTCTGTTTCTGTTCTTGCTGTATCTTGTATTAATTTTCCGTCATTATTTACATTATGTATACTCGTCCAACATCGCTATGGACGCTACGCGTACGTGGAGCGAGTGTTTATTGTTTAGACGACATTGTGATTGTAGTGTATCTATATTTAGTTGATTTGATTAAGGTTGTTCTCGATTACTTTTCGCTCCGTCCTGTTCTCTTCACATTTTGCCGATCGAGTTTTCACTCGTTTATCGTTAGTCAACTTTGCAAGGCGAGTTTTATACCGCGGCTACATCACAAGTTGGGCAACGGCGTATCACGGAGCGCGGAATGAAAGATCCGCGATAGGAACATTATACGGTAAACAATGGACTCACGCATAGTAGTCCGTAATACCGATGTCCATTACGTACACGCGCAATGTTATAGGCGCGATAATAAACCACACTGCACAGGGGAATTTCAAAGTTGATGTAATATTCTCGGGACTATGATCACTCGTTTCGACATATTATTTTATAACCGCGAGTACGAGTCGTCGTGACCGTTGGCCTAAAAGAGAACCCAGATACGAAATTAACAGTTTTATTTGGCCCAAGTTCAGCCGACGTATTACCAATATATACAAACACACGCTTATCTATATATATATATATATGTATATATATTGATATTACACGCACGCATATATATATATATATACATGTATATAATAATGTCAACGGATTTCAATACCGCGTGTAAGATCGAAGTAAAATATACGCGCATACCAACAAATTACTGCACTTGACATTCAAGTTTAGATACATCGCATATTGCAGTTGAGTAGATACGTACATACCTACCGAATTTCGTTTATAAACGCGCATGTGATTGATTCAGTTTCGTTTCACAATCAGGTATGAGTTGTAAGTTAACAAAGCCGGTCTTCGATCCTCTGGGTCACACGGTAAATCAGAACCGGATATCTCAAGGATTCTACGAACGACGGTGGGGAATTAATCATTGATTAAAAACGAGCAATCAATGTGTCGGCGTTGTGAATTTGACATACATACGTACGTGGCAGTCAACTTTCCCCGATTGCATCTCGTCCTATCAATATGTATATGTATGTATATAATCGG
This sequence comes from Neodiprion pinetum, assembly GCF_021155775.2. Lineage (NCBI taxonomy): Eukaryota > Metazoa > Arthropoda > Insecta > Hymenoptera > Diprionidae > Neodiprion > Neodiprion pinetum. Next base: position 33,750,478 of record NC_060233.1, on the reverse strand, counting down.
CGTGACATTGTACTCGAGAAAAGAGGAAAAAATAAATCTAGGTATCCGCTGCATATAACTTGTATAGGTGTAACGAAAATGAAAATTGCGCGGGAGACTTTCAACTAGGTCTGACATGTGATAACGTCACCGCGATACATACCTACATACCTACCTCATACTTATAGAAAACGTCTAGTCTTCTGTGTATCACATCCCGGAAATCGCGTCACTTGATATTATACAGTCGACGGTTTCCGTCTTTCTACCCTGAATATGTAGGTGTGTGTGTGTGTACATTTATATATATTTACACACACATCGTATACCTACGCCGAGAGGCCGTGTTTGGTGGATACAAGGTCTGTACACGTGCATACGTACTACCGGGTCCAGTCACCGTGAGCAGAATAATCTTTCCTCGCTATCTTTGCGTATAAGTAGGCATACCTGTATTATAATATTGACTGAACGATGGCAGCGGTCAGATATCCGAATGTAACGTCATCGTTGACTTTTATTCTTCAAGAATACGATACACGTATCGGAGGATCGATACGTCATATCCTTCGCTCGATACCTATTTATATATGTATAGCCTCTTTCTCGTTTTGTATTATGCATGCAATTACGCGCGTTGGTAACGACGTGGAATTTACACCGTCACAAGTACTTTTCATACATCGCGTCATGCGTATACAGGTATTATAAAGATCTCTGTGTAATGTGATGTACAGGTATATTGTTGCAGGGCTATTTGTTCAATTCGCCGTAAACATAATGTCCGCAGTTAAGTTCTACCTAAGCTTTTTTTTTATGCGGCGCAACACTTGTTTCAGAATTCGCCCTTGACATTTCGAAAAGAAAATACGAGAAAAACTTACAGTTAGGCAACGGTTTTCGTAGAATCCTGTTGTATAAAATTTATACACAAATGAGCGGAAAGATTCCAACTTCCATTTTTCGACCGTTATATGACATAATTCGCCACGTTCATTCTCTGCGTTTGTTTGTTTTCGAAATTCTTCTTCTTTCCAGAAAGCAAAAGCTTCTTGCAAAATTCGATTATAAGAGAGGTCAATTCTGTATCAAAGAAAGTTTATCGCCAACATATCCCCAGGAGCTTGTTGTGTATAGAGTGGGTGGTTAATAAGATATAAACATCTTTAATAATTAATTTACGACTCGAGTGTCGCGCTTAACGATTAAAAATAGTTTGAAAGAAGGTCAAATGATACTAAAATCAGTTATCCAGCAACTGCATTATTTCAGTAGATCAATCACGTGCCAATAATTGACGGAAATTCAAATTCCGACTTATCGCTTCAGTATAATAAACACCGGCTTACACAGCATTGTACCTACGCGGAAAATAATTCGGTTAAATTATGAACCCCGTAAGGATACTTTATCAAGCACGTGTATATGTGGATATGTGATAAACCACTCGGCGTGGTTAAAAATATATATATGTGGACATATCGTACATTTTGCATCCTCCGCGATAATTGTGTAAAAATGAGCGGGGTCCGGTGGTCTCGAAAGATTAAACGTGGGTTTAAATGTGTATCGATATTGTACATTGTACATGTACCGATAACTTACCGATTTTACAAACTTACATTGTACGCCCACTCATCTGTGCACAAACACGCGTGTAGAAATGATTTACACAGTATTGTGGGCATGTATTGTACGGCATGGTATGTAAATTCCACTTTGTACTCCGCGTTGGCTGTATATAAGACGCGTTATATGTGCCAACAAATTATCGATGTACTTTGACATCGTGGACAAAGATTAAGCATGTATAATAAACCGTTTATAGTTTCTAGCCGTCACGGTGTATTATTATATGTATATAATATAATATACATGTACATAAAACGCAGGGTGTATACGTTGATCAAAATGAAGGTTTTTCAACGGGTTGCGGCGATTACGTAAATGCCAAGACTGCGGGTACAGCAAATATTTTAGTCTAATTATGTAAATGATAAACAACTAAACTTAGTACGCATAATACCCAAAGATTTCATCAAATGTCACGCGTTATTGACAACGATGCCAATGCTCGTCGTAAAATTGCCCAAAACTGGGGATAATAATCCTCTGCGTGGACTGAGAAAAGAAAAACAGGAACGGAAAGTAGAGAAACTAATCTTATATTAACGAGTATCGTAATACGAACCCCGCGTGAGAAGACAAAATTTTGTAACTATGCGTAACTGTATTTGTTTCTTCGTTTAATGCTTACAAATTCACGGAACTGACCTGTGACACTGTTTGCAACATATTGTACATATAGAAGAAGGAGGACACAAGGACACGCGTAAAATAATCACGACGATCGTAATGCTGCGGGAAAAATTGGCCTAAAGCATTGTGCACACCGTAGAATTTGCCTTTCCGGCTTTCTTTTCGAGAATACAGTGGCATATCCGGTTAGCGATTTAGGGTTTCGGGTTCGGAGGGCTTAGACTGGCCCTCTGGGCCTCTATTGAGCCGTACCTAAGCTCCAAATTCTAAGCCCTAAACTGGACGGCTGGTTACAAAGGAGCGGTAGGAAACAGCTGTGCAGAATCTCAATTGTCGTTAAGACGGTAGGAAGTGCGGGACGAAAAATATTTACCCTTCTGTTCCACCTACGGATCCACCCTCCTTTACTGGGATCAAGAATGCGGAAACGCGATTTGTGTTTATATTTGCCCAGCTCAGCTTCGCTGTGCCCAAAAAAAAGAAAAAGTCCAAAATGACACGAAGGAGGAAATGGGGAAAGAAATAAAAATGCAGGAAGATAGAAGGCAGACTCGATGGGTCGTAAACACCTCGAATACTGAGTGAAACTGAACCGTCTACGAGGATAGTTAACGAAAATTTATTCACATGAACATTTATTTGTTGGATTGCTGAAATTATTGAGACACGAGACTAAGGCTGAGTTTAAATATCACGGACGTAATCCGTGTTCGAAAAGATTGCGCAACTTTTCGTAAACTCGAGCGGTATAAAATTCCGCCCGCCGTTCACTTTTTTTCTTTTTCTTCTTTTTTTCAAACAAGCATTGATAAACAGGAACGAAAATTTAATTTCTATTTCTATAAAGGTAAAGCTAACCTTATATATGCACATTGCACACATTTGCGAATCAAGAATCTATGTCAATCAGATATTTCAGGGACCTTACGTTTAGCGAACACCTTATTAAATGACCGAAAAACGAGTTGCGTGTGCAGAAAAATTGCTCAACTTTACGCGTCCGTAAGTGTTTAAGTTTATCAATGGTTGTTTCTCTAATTTGTAAAGGGTTCGTTAAAATGCGCGGCATACGGAATGACTGTTTTTTTTTTTGTCCGTTAATTCAATTTGTTATTTTTCGATTTTTTTATTACTCCCAAGCTTTAACACCATGCAAGCAGGAAGTGATCGTCATTCCTACTCCGCAAGTTGCGACATATACAGTCTAGAACCGTCATGACGTGGATAACGAATCTATATCTCTGCGTAAAGCACGAATTAGCAATAAAATGTTTCATTTCACAGAGGCAAAAAAAATATCCGAAGAACTTGTCACGTATTATAACCTCTTTGGATTCCAGACAGGAAAAGAGCGTATAAAAACCATACATACGAGTGTTACGGAACGTATGTATACCCGGTACTCCTCGGCATGTGCGTTGGATAAAATCGCAATTCACGGTAACCTGTGCAGTATGTTGGTAGGTATAAAAGGAGGGGAAAAAAAGGAAGTGCATTTAATTTTTTTAATTCTTTTCCTCATTGTAAAAAAAAAGAACCTCGCCGAGTGTGAGCCGTTGTATTTCGGCACTCCATGTTACAAGCCCGTGACCATCGTCCCTATCTGCAATGATTGCACGAAGCTGCGTAATACACCGAAACTGATACCGAGCACATATAACATCATATAAGAGACGGTGATTTACACAATGTAACGAAGGGTGTCATCATCGTAACGATTACGAACTATTTCCCAACGACGCACCAAAGGTCGTTCCAGCAGAGTGCACGAGACCAGGAAAACTGAAACTCACAATCGGCCTCTTTCCGGGGACGATGAGTATGCGTGGCATTGCTCTTGCAGCTACTGTTAAGTACCATTTTTCATTTGCCAAGACATTTTTTGAGGCAAATAATTGAAACGATAAAGTTTATCGATGCTACGTGGTAATACTGTGCTTTATAATTGTTTCCTGTAACGACAGTTTTACGCTGGAAGGAGTTGCACGCGTGCCGAATCACGTAGATGGCGTGCTTCGAGGCACGTATGTGACGCCTTCTCTACAACATTATGCGCACTTGGAAATATAACTAATGCCGTTCACGCGGATGATTTTCCGGTCTTCTCTCGCCGCTTGTTTACAATTTTCCTATAAGGCGGCTTCGCTGCATAGCTATACATTTTTACTCTGTTCGTAGGTACAGAATAACTTTCAAGATCGGATAACGCGCTGCACGATCGATTTCGTTGTTAGAGAAATAACGAGGATTCGCTGTCGTCATTTATGGACGAGTCGGGGATTCCAAGGGCGCGGTAACTAGGCAGGTCATTTTTATATAATCAGGAAATACAATTCTATCACGTAATGACAGTTCGATGAAACGATTGATTTCTCATACACTCGGACTCTTCGACGGCTGTCGACGATTGTCGCACAGACGTTTCGATTTTACCGATTTTAAATAATAAAATTCCGCTTCGAGATGCAATCGAAACGACGTACGTGAGGTGCGGAGACACGAGCATACGAACAGAGGGCACCTGATCTTTGGAAATGGTTTCACGATGATGCAGCAGCTGACGTTCCTGTAAGCGGCGACTTTAATCTAGTCAAACATCTGTCGGTCACCGAAAAGAGACCACGACTGGAGAAAAAAAAATCGAGCTTAGACGAGGCATTGTGCGTTCCTTTCTTCTCCATCTTCGAAAATACCAGGCCGAAAAACTTCATGGATCATCGGTATACGTGGAAAAGCCGAACGCGTTTTAGGCTACACCACTCGCGACAGGGTATTTCCGGAATTAGGTGAAAGAAATTTACTACCTGGGTGCAGGCGGTCTACCGGCTTCGTCTATTTTGAAACTGTAGATCGCTCACAATCAGAACGCTACTTCCATAAACGCCTCAAGCAGCTCATTTTCCGCAGCGCAAAAGACAGTCCATGGAAAAGCATTAAAATTTAAGTTATCAATACTTCGCAGTAATCGGCATGGGTAGGCAATCGGCACTGCAGGAAAAAAGGTCGCGACAACGATGGAGGAAATTTTCCTTCAAAGAGAACAAAAGAACGAGGATATACGACGAAGGATCGAAGAAGCAGGAAAGAAACGGAAATGTTGCATAATTGTATCTGACTCACGGACCGCGCGTCTCTCTCACCGCTCGGCTCTTCCTTTCATGCTGGCGCATGTTGACCGTGTAATTTGCAGCGTATAATTCGAGAATGACAGACGTGGGCCTGGGGACGGTGGGTCCCTTTTTGGAAAGGTTGAATTTCGCGGTGCACACTGGTTCGTAGGTACAGGTATACCATACCTCGTATAATGTATGGATATACACATGCCTGTAGGCACGTGCGGCGAGACTCCTCCGTTCGAATCTTGGCCGAGTATTATGGATACATTTCACATATACCTGTACTTCATTCAATGTGCGAGTAATTTGGCTTGCGTAAGATTTGCAAAACTTCGTCGCCGTCGAGTGAATGTGTAGAAATGGAGACACATACGTACCTATGTGTGTATAAAACGTACCTTTGCACGGACGTATGTGTAAAGATGTGAACACACAAGCAATGTGGTAGAAAAACATTTGTGTAACGAGCCGGCTTGCACCTGCTGCAATATCTGTAGAAAGATTGCAGAATATCCCGCGGTTTGGTATTTTAATATTTCTCATCATCTTTTTACGGTTCACCGCGTATTTCGATACATCGGAGATGATGATGATTTATGGATAGTGATATTTATAATATAATAATAACGTGAACGGATACTGATTCGAGTTAAACGGCATTTGGCCTGGACGTCACGGACGGTGCGGGCGTATCGATCAAGGATCATGACGTAAGAGCATGTAAAGCACATATATCCAAAATCCATACCTGAATAACTGTTATCACGTAGGTGCCGACGGTTTGAATAGATTTTTGTCAACCTTTTTCCCTTCATCTATTCTCAATGACGTTACGCAACCAATTTAATCAGCGACCTTCGGGATCAATCAAATTAGTGCCACACTAGATTTCGACGAATAACTAATAAAGCTGGAGAATAAATAACGTTATATTACTACAGTGACGTCGTCGTACGAACAAGTCACTTCCAGGCCAATTTTAGAACCGAACCAAAACAGCGATGAATTGAAATTCTTATTCAAGTTTACAACATAAGGATTACCGAAATAATATGAGTCTCTTGCAAACAATTTTGTACATGTATGAAATGAGGATTTTTCCTGTCCTTACACCGCAGTTTTGTATCTATACAGCGAGTACACTATGCATACTTATATAATATAAAATTTATATTCTTTGAATTCTGTAGAACTCATAATATATATTCTAGCATATCGTAACGAAATACCGTCGTTAATTACGTCTGTAGCGACACGATACCTGCGTGAAATTTGTTTAAGACTTCATACACCTGTAGATATTCATTTATTTCTTAATTTATGACTGCACAGTCGAGACATTCGAGGCTTTGTATAATGAATAATGATGGTTAATGACGACCCGTCTGGGTATTGTTGCTCGATAAACATAGGTATGCTACTCGAAAACAAGAGGAGGCGACGAAGAAGTGAATTCGTTAATTGTGTGGAAATATTGTCCACCGCTTCTCTCTCTCGCTCTCTCTCTCTCTCTTTCTTTCTCTCTCTCTCTCTCTCTCTCTTTCTCTCTCTCTCTCTCTCTCTCTCTCTCTCTCTCTCTCTCTCTTTATCTCGTTTTTCTTACGGACGTCCGGCTGCACTCTGTGCGACCACCGGCTCGCGCGCATTGCAGCTGCAGTGCGAACATTCTTTTATCACACCTATAGTTAAGACTGGATTATACACCTGTCCTTTTTATTTGTGTGCACGTTCATTCGTTCGTATCTTCTTAATTCTAACCGTTCGTACTTTTCATTATTTCCATAAAACAGCCGTCTTCTCCGGATTAAACCGAATAAAATAATTTTGAAAAACTGATTTACATAGTTACCTGTAAAACTTTATCAAAAACTCGGAAACGCCTTGAATCCGATTTTGGTGAAATTTAATTTTTCGCAATTTTGTAAGACAATTTCTAAATATCGTTACGGAATAAAAAATAAATAAATAAATAAAAAAGAGAGCAAACGAAATTGCATCACAAAGGATACTCCAAAAGGGTTAAATGGGTTACGTGTGAATACAGTGGTATGTAAACGGTGCCACCCTGTATGCATATAGACATTGATTTGTGGCGTTACTTAAACTTTTTTTGGTGAGCCCCGCCGGTGTCCCCGAAGTTGGTGAATCGAAGGTTGCGAGTAACTGGGTCGCGGACACCGCGAATTATCCCAATCCTTCCCGTTGGTGCGCGGGGCGCTCCGCCGTTGCAATTGCGCGACGACGACGGTCTCTTAGCAAATCTTGCCTTTTTTACGGTACATCGATGTAAACGTGGGGTTAATGTGTGTCGTTAAGTCACGTGCACGCACACATGCGCAGACGAAATCCCCCCCCCTTCGTGCCACGACGGGCGGTGCGCCTCCCTCCCGACCTGCCGCAATCCACAGCCAAGGATCCATGAAAATATTTCCCATTATGGCCATAAGATGGCGCTACCAGGCATCATCATCTGTGGTAAGAATCGGCCATAGAACATGCTGATTTACCGTTGGGGGCTTAATTTCGCACACCAACAACTTCCGTTCGATGTTGTTTCTGTATTGTTGTATAATTTTGAACATTCTTTAATATTGATATCCGAAGTAATATAATCTGATGACGACCGTATAAAACTTGAATGACTAATCTGCTTTTATGATGGCCGGAAACGTCTCGTTTATCGCATTGTTGATTCGTTATTTTTTTCACCTAGTTGGCAAGTTCGTTTGAGCATGAATGTTAAACGTATGGAATTGCAAACTACTACAGCGTAGTGTATCCCCTTTCTGTAAACGGCAGCATTATATTATCATCGTTGTCGTCGGAATTACGGGGCTTAACCGAGAAACGCTAAATGTCGTCGAACGACGAAGGATCAATTAGTGAAACGGAAACGAGAGGGTACCGGGTGACACATAATAAAACGGATCCGGGCGCGTGCAGGCACGGAAATTTTATAAATTATTACCAATTTCACCCGGCCGAGGAACGGCTGCGGCAACTTCCGCGAGGCGTATGGCACGCGGACCCAACCGACCGGAAGTACGTCGGGTTGGATGTCGGCTGCAACGCGGGGGTGAGTATTAATCATTATATGCTGTATAGGCTGTATGTACAAATCTTTGACGGCAGCTGCTGTCGCACGCCATCGTGTTAATCAGTTTCACGCGGTGAGATACGAAACTCAATTCTTGTTACTTCCTACTGCCATCTGTCGAGGGAATAAAGCGAGGAAAAAAGCGTAATTCAAAACTGTTTTACCGATTGGAACTGACCGGATTAGATTCGTTATGTACTTCGTTTCTAACGTTGTGTTTCTTTCATTTTCAGAATCTGACGCTAGCGCTGTACGATTTTCTTCGGGCGAACATCGACGACTCATCGTCCGACAATGCTGACTTGTCGTTGCTTGGCGTGGACCTGGACCCAGTCCTGATAGAACGAGCGAAGGAGGGTAACGACCCGGACACGGGGCGCGATGTCACGTATAAATGCATGGATTTTATGGCTGCGGAAAGCAGCGGGGTGATCGATGAATTCTTGACGTCAAAGGGGAGGGATCTTTTCGATGTAGCGTTTTGCTTCTCTGTTACAATGTGGATACATTTGAATCACGGCGATTCGGGCCTCGTGCAATTTCTCCGGTCGGTATGCGAGAAGACCAGAATTATCCTGGTCGAACCCCAGCCTTGGAAATGCTACAGGAATGCTTCTAGACGATTGAAACGCGCCAACGTTGCGGATTTCCCAATGCTCCAAAGTTTGCGATACACTGGCGAGATGGATACTCACGTGGAAAATATTCTCACCGAACATTGCGGTTTCGATAAATTAACCGAATCCGGAAATAATGATTGGGGCAGAAAATTGTTGATCTTTAAGAGGAAACAAACGAAGTGTGATAATTTAATTGACTTAAATGAATAAAAACCGTTTTTCACCTTCTGCAAACATTCGATGTTTTCGAATTCTAACTGTCATCGGTTATCATTTTGATTTTTAAATTATGTATAAAATTGAACTTCGATTCAGCAGTCTAGTTTTATTGAAGCACGAAGCACGTCATAAGATATATATATATATCGAATTCAAATGCTGGTATGAATGCAGCATAGATAGGTATACATAAATAAAAAACGTAAAATGGAAGTTTGGCGGGACGGCAACGCCGCGCGAGCATGTATGTATGTATGACGACGTATACCTATGCATGCCGAGATGTCGAATAACCAATGGCGTCGTCGGGATTTTAACAACAATATAAGATGAATTCCGCAAGCAAGGTAAGTTTGATATATCGCGGTTTAGGAACGTTAACCATAAATTTCCCGCCAAGTACCATTACCGTTGGATATTGGGTGCCATTCCCACCCCCATTTTCCACCCCAAGTCACGTGTTCTTTGGTACTTCCCCCCTGATATACCAAGAATCTAGCCATAAGCCATGGAGCTCGAGAGCGGACAGAAGGTTAGGTTATATTGTGCTGTGTTTATGTTACCAATAATTGGCAAGAAAATCATTAAAATTTATCGATAGAACGTATACATCGCATCTTCGGTTACAGACGGATATGTCGATTATCACGAAAATGTCACGGTCGTTTCAATTTCTCTTTGAATTTCATTATTTTGATGCGTCAAACGACTTGGCCGGCTACACGGCGTCCCTTCAAATGTCTGACCCAAACTTGTAACTTTCAGGTCGGTGAAATATTCACGGCCGCTGGAGCAGCGTTCAACAAATTGGGAGAACTTACCATGCAATTACACCCAACTACGGATTCACCCGCCGGGTAAGATTACAAGTTATTTTATTTAATTTTTATCGATTAACCATTCTCGCGCCAAATTTCAGTGGTGTATCAAAAAAAGGCGCCATGTTGACATCTATCAGGCATTGCTATTTCTCGTAGCGGAAAAATAACCACTCCAAGATTTCATATTTTTTACAGAAAAATTTATGTAACTAACATTTTCCGGACCAACGTTATGTGTACGAGACCTAAATATATCCAAAGTGCATAGAATATTTGATAAAATCATCCCTATGATTCTCTTGTAATCCTGCGTATGAATAATTTTACCCTCAGGAAAAAATGACCCTGAGTATAGTCGAGGTATACGATTTTGCAATAAGTCTGCATAAACGGTGATTATTCTGACGTTCACTTGCCATTTGCTTTGATACATTCTTGGAAATAATTGAAGAAAGAACTTATATGATTAGACGTTTTCAAGTGGATATTTCGAGCTTCGACTAATACTATTATAAGAATTACACTTAGTGTGTAATTTATACTAAAACTAACATTCTGATCTTTTACCTTTAGTAAATGGACTGACGAAGAAATTGAAATGCTTCGTCATTCTGTAAAAACGTTCAGCGAAGATCTGAACAAAATCAGTGAACACATCAAGGGAAGAACAGTGTAAGTTGACTCGAAAGAAAAAAATTCATGATTTTAATCGTTCAGCGACTAGCTCTCGATTCCTGCGTCAGTCCTATGTTTGTTTTCACTAAAATAAATGGGTTTTCAGATCTCAGATAAGAACGACGCTTAAGAAAAAAGCTTTCGAAGAAGCCGGGGTACCGATAAGGCAACAGCAAGTTATTTCTCAACAAAATGTCCAGCAAAGTGGTGGCGGCGGAGGCGGTGGGGGAGGCGGAACAGGTCAGCAGCAGGCTCAGACCCAGAAACAACAAGCGACTGGTAATCAAGGCATGATGGGTAAATCCGCAGAAGTTACCCTCAACATGTTAAACGCCCCAGAATCTGAAGTAGACGTCGAAGGTTTACCAGAGGAATGTCAAGTTAAGTTAGAGTTTGAAGGAGCGACAGAGGAGGTTGCCTCCTAGATTTGGTTGGTTGTAAAATATTTTGAAGGGTGGGTGAGCTTATTACTGGGTAAATATTGTTGTTTATTCAAAAATAAGTAGGAGAAAATTGTGTATATTTATGAAGGGCATTTGATTGCTCTGCGTTGATGCAAAGAATATTAATAACGTAAATAGGTATAGGTAATTAGAAATACGATTGATCATTCTCAATCTTACAGGAAAAATGTGTATTTATTAAGATTTTCAAAGGTATTAATTATAACCTGTACTTTGGATGTTTGAAAGGAATTATTTTTCAATAAAAATTTATGTATGTTTCCGTAATTTATCTTTTGTAACTATGTTTATCAACTTTTTATGTCTCTAAGGCATTGCAGAGTTGAAAACTCCATTTAATTTGCAAAGTTATGAAATATTCACGTAGTGGTATCATTGAGAACTGCGAGTACACAGTGCGTTATAAATTGGTGCAATTCACTGAAAAAAATGTCACTATAGACTTCCGTAATTTTATTTTACAAAAATGTCTATTTAATATTTGTTCACGAATAGAAATAGGCAGCTATGTCGGTTAAACTGATTTAGAATGAAGAATACATTTTCAGTCAACGACGTGGTGTGTGCATGTCAACGAGCACATTGATCACGAGAATCGATTCTAGGGTATTTCACGTCGCAGACTTGCGCACCATGGGTGATATTGTCACTGTCCAAAGAGCGGCTGTACGCATGGATGAAATTATCCAGTGGAATTATCAAAGCGTCAGCTGTGTGGTGGGATAAAGGCGTCTGCAAGATTGCGAGTGACAGGTTGGCAAAGTGACACATTGCCCTCCCATTGCGAAACGACGAAAGTGATGGTTTAAAATTATCGATCAAACAAAGGTGATTGATTAACGAAAGTATCGCGTCTAAATGCCTATCGTTTAAATGATAGAAGATCGTTGAAATTTTCAATTCAAGATGATATCTTCCGGAAACGTCAAACATTATCTTCGCGTGTAGCCGTATTGTCATATACATTGCTATCAAAAAAAGCAGGAGAAAAAAATAAAATCGTCGGGGTTAAATTTCAACAATACAGCAACAAGTGTGACCGTGCCAATCTTTCCCCGCACCCGCAGTTTTCGCAAATGGAATAAAATAAAACAGGAAAACGAATATAAAATATTGAGATTGAAATTCATTTAAAATAGATTAATATATTGTTCGAACAAAGGTATGGAGGGAGGAATCATGGAGAGTCCTCAGAGGACGATAGAATCAACGGATTCCGACGAAGCTGCTCTACAAGGATGCTGTGGCCCAAAGAAACCACTCTACAGATTTCTGGGACTGGCATTAATGTGCCTTCTTGGTTTTGGTAAGACAAATTTGTTTTGTACACACAAAGTAAGATTAACTATATAAGAATACAAATGTTTACGAGTAGTTCTGCACATACCAGTAAAAAGTAATGGTAGTATGGACTATACGGAGCAGCAAGAGGTAGAAAAAAAATATTCAACCTCAGATAAGGCATGTGTGTACAAGGCATGTACACATGAAACTGTTACCCCCGTTATCACTATCATAGTGATAACGTGGTAAATGAACGATTTTGTCTTTTTTTACAAAACTGTTATTACTTAAGTATATGTTATTATAATTCAACATCACATCATTTCAGGGTCATATTTCTGCTATGACAACCCTGGAGCACTGCAAGACGACTTTAAAAGTGACCTAGATCTGACAACTAGCAAATTTGTACTACTCTACTCCATATATTCATGGCCAAATGTGATCTTCTGTTTTATCGGGGGATTCTTACTCGACAGCGTCTTCGGCATAAGACTTGGCACGGTTATATACATGGGACTAACTCTCATTGGTCAAATTATTTTTGCTTTTGGCGCATACACTGATGCATTCTGGGTAATGATGCTCGGAAGATTTGTTTTTGGGTAAGATATGTTAAAAAAAAATTTTCCACCTCTCCTGTTATGTTGAGCTGTATCATAATGTGGAAAAGCTAGAACTAGAGAAAATGTTCCTGATCGAAGAATCAGAGCATATAAAGATAATTGTTTTCATGCTGCAGTTTTATCACATTAGGTAAATAGATATCTGTTGTATAATCACTAGGAAAAATCTTTATAGACTTGTTTTCAAGCTGAACTATTTTAGAACATGATTAATGTTTAGCAGCAAATTTTTACATAGGGTATAATTCTTTCAATTTTTGAAATTTTTCTTGAAATCATCAAATTGATCATAAATATAAAAACGAAGCATCAGTTTTGGATAATGCAATTCAAATATTTGGAACTTTTGAGTAATTATTATACAAAATACAAATAACAGAAATATTAACTCTGATTACAGAATTGGAGCAGAATCTCTAGCAGTTGCACAGAACAGTTATGCGGTATTGTGGTTCAAAGGAAAGGAGTTGAACATGGTATTTGGGCTACAGCTCAGCTTTGCCAGAGCTGGATCTACCGTCAACTTCCTGGTAATGGAGCCCATATATAGCTGGGTGGCGGAATCTTATTCAGGATACAAGTGCATAGGTATTGTTCTATTCCTTGCATCAATCACTTGTGTCGGATCAATGATTTGTGCCGTACTACTGGCATTCATGGACAAACGTGCGGAGAGATTGTTGAGACGCGGTGAAGGTGTGACACCCGAAGTGGTTCGACTAACAGACTGTAAAGACTTCAAAGGGGTATTTTGGCTGGTAGCCGTAGTCTGCATAGCTTATTATGTTGCTATATATCCATTCATCGCCCTAGGAAAGTGAGTTTATCTCCAAAGAACAAATTTATATGAGGATGAAGTTAGTAACATTACGATGACGTGATGCATGTTTAGGAAAAATCGCTAATTCGCATATTTATGACTTCGAAATTTATTAAACCATTATAAACAAAATATACACCAATTCTAAAGAGTCAACTCCTTGAAAGTCATCCTAAACTTGCCCAATAACAATTTTCTCTCCCGATGTATCGTTACGTTAATGTTAACTTCAGCCTCATAAATTTAGTTTATGATGATATAACTGTTCAATCACCATTTGCAAACGGGTCACTAAAGGTTCACAGTGTTGACAATTTCAATTTTTTTCAGGGTTTTCTTTATAAGAAAGTACGACTATTCGCCAGCTGCCGCCAACAATGTCAATTCTCTAGTCTACTCAATTTCGGCATTTGCTTCACCGTTACTGGGCTACCTAGTCGATAGATTGGGAAAGAATGTTTCTTGGGTTTTTATAAGCATTTTAGGTACCATTGTAGCTCATGGATTGCTCACCTTCACATTCGTAAATCCCTACATCTGCATGATTACATTGGGTCTGTCATACTCCATGTTGGCGAGTGCTCTCTGGCCTTTAATCGCTCTTGTTATCCCTGAGTACCAATTAGGAACAGCATATGGAATGTAAGTTGACTTAAAATAAGAGAAATATCATATATCAAAAGGGTTATTCACCCTGCCAGCAAACTTGTTACAGCTGTTATTATGACTAGACTGGCTATCATATCTATGCAGTAGATACAAGTTCGTGTGTACCAAACAAGCGGTATTTGTTATATGCACACTTGCACGTGCCTTTACCAATCCAAGTTATGCATATACTTGAAGATTATATGTTGTAATCTCACTTATTGCTGACGCATTTGTTGTAACGAACTTTATGATTATTCGAACATAATGTAACGGAAAAACAGACAAAGGATATCTTGACGCTGTTAGTTATCGATAATCCATTAATCCTCAATTGCACGATAGTAATGCAGTTATTAGAATAGTAAATTTAACTATCATAGTTAACAAAGTAGAGTTTTATCAAAATTCTTCGGCATTTGTCCTGATTCTAGAACACAAGTAATTAAATCTTATTAAAACTCAATTCCTGCATTTGCCTAAAAAATCTACTTTGCTATCAGTTGTGAAGTGGGATTTAAAGCATCCACTGATACGTTTTTCTTTTTTCGTTATCGCTAGTGCTCTACGATTTGAAAAATGATGTGCTGATGTAACGCTTTTAGTCAATGTTCTTTTACTTAACATAGAGCTATCAAATCTACACTATTTATTGGTACGAATAACTTGATTTCTCTATATTGTTCACAGCGCTCAGTCTGTGCAGAATTTGGGATTAGCAGTGGTATCAATATTAACTGGCATGATAGTGGATTCTGGTGGATACTTTATGTTAGAAATGTTTTTCTTGGCATGGTTATGCGGTAAGTTGAATTGAGTATATACACTGGGGAAGAGTAAGGAGAGTGCTCCAGAAAATAGTAAAACGTAAACTCGTATACATTTCGATTATTCGTTACGTTTCAGTTTCCCTTCTTGCCACTATCGGAATTTGGCTGTCTGACATTACAACGACAGGCGGTTACTTAAACATGACTCCAGGTCAACGTGAGATTCACGATGGCGGATGCAAACAGGTAGAAGCTACGGAAAGAGAAAAATTACTGAATTCAAGCTCAACGTCAGATTTATCGACGGACGATTTACTACTGCCACACTCGGACATTCATATACGGAATCGATATTTATCACGAATAGGAGCAAACGTAAGAAGAATTAAAATATTATTGAACAGCAAATAAGTTTACAGTAGCGGAGATCATCAACTCGTGATAAGAGTTGTTTTTTATTTTCTTGCTTTCAATTATTTTCAGTTGCCAGCAGCTTCCATAGGCCCCGCGTACAGACCATTACGATGATAACATTAGTCTTGTGTTTGACGTAAAATTTAGCTAAAAAAAATCTGTGTATAAAGAGAAACTTGAGCTGAAAATTTATATAAGATTGGATCTACACTTGGCTCACTATGTCTTCCCAAATGATTATTCGGAATATAGTTTACTGTGATACACTGAAAGAGTACCAAATGCAGGTTGAAGAATGTAGATTGCACCCGATTCAGTGTGACTGATGTACACATACCTACATGAAAATTACCGCTTTACTGAATGTGTTGGTCTTTCCACAAAATATTGACTGCTAATTTGAGGACAAAATGAAAAATATTCTACCTTAGTGTCGTGATTATTTTTTCTATGCAAATGAAACTGAAGAAAACCAAGAAAAAAAAAAATCGAAATGAACCAAACGCAAATTATCTTCTTTGCGTCTAATTAAGTAAGCTATTGTAAAGTAAAAAATCAGTTTTTAATTTATATTATATAATGCAAAGTGTAATTTTAAAATGAATGACTTCATCATGATGTACCAAGTTTAGCTTAAATTAACTAGTATGAAAATAAACACTTACATTATATTATATCCTTCATGCCAATTTACTCTGTACATAAGCAAACTGCTTTGATGTATCGTCCTACTGTCCATTAGTAATCCCAAGCAATATCAGGGTTCGTGCGCACAGGGAAAACCTGCAAAATCGGGAGAACTCAGGGAATTTGTTACAACAAGGAAAAGTCAGGGAATTTCGAAAATAAGACTGAAATTTTGAGTCTGTTGGAGAAATAAATTTGCACTTATACGAACAACTATCGATCAAAAAAAAAAATACAATCAAAATTTTGTTTCGTCGCACTACTACATACATTCTGTGTATGTTATTTAATACCAAATCTTCTTTTATGTTCTTCTTACTGAAAATCGCAGACTGTTGTTTGTAAATTAATACTCAGATAGTAAGATAGCTACTAGGTAATATTGAAGGTATTAGTATTGATGTGCAAAGAAATTATTGTCATCAATCAGCAGCATTTTTTTTGAAATGTTATTGGAAAAATCCTATTTTCAAGCTGGATTCCCGGGAAAAGTGGGGGAATTTCAGATTTCAAAAAGCGTACGAACCCTGAGTATACATTGGAATTCCCTCGTAAGTTGTTATTGTAATTTCTACTAACTAGACGCGGAACTGGAATAAACGAGGTCCACGTTAATAAATTGTGAGACTTTACAGAGTGAGTACAATTGCTTGCATTTAGACATAATTGCTGGTACGATTATCTTCATCGAATAACATAGGAATAACATTCTTTAAAAATGTCCTGAACAAGAGGGCGATAAAAGAACTACAATGGCAATGAAAATACAGGAGTTGTAACAAACATTCTTTAACAAAGATGGATCGCAAGCAATATAAATAAACAAAAAAGACCGATCCTCGAGGTTCGAATGAAGTAAATTCAAGTAAATACTGACCTAACTTTCCGGACCTCTGAGCGTATTTTATTGGCTACGAGGTCAGCGGTGCTGAACGAATTCAGGCGTGACGTATTAGCGAACAGCTGTGAGTGACCACGTGCGTCTCGATTCGTTAGCCTGGTTGGAAAATTCGCCAATTTCTTTCATAATCGTTAATTTCATTGCGAAATGGGGGTCCATGATAACATGGATTCAAAATACAGTGCTATGGGGACTTCGAGTTTTTCTAAACTTGCACCAAAACGACCTACTACCGTTGTGTTCGGTGATACTAACGCGAAAAGGTGTAAAAATGAAGACTGTCAGCAAAGCACCTTGTCAAAGGTAACTGAGGACTCCGTCGCGACTTCGGAACAAGCGTCGTCAACGTCGTCAACGTTGACAATAAACCCACCGCAGCATAACAGCCTTCAACAACAACGGAAATCGCTGCCTGTTTACAAGCTTAGGAAGAGGTTAGTAAAATTTCGAGGCCGAGGCAACGGGTGTGACGCCCCTGCTATCTTGAATTCCTCGTCATTATGAGCTTCGCATTTCCAAGCTGTACCTGTTCGGATCGATCATTCCTAATGTTAAGGCATTTGGAAATTATACTAGTAACTGCCAACATCACTCTATTCCTCGCATGCCGTTGCATCTTTACTTGTCCATGCTGGTTGTGGTTTTTTGTCCTGTTTTCCACTGTGCCACGGACATGGGAAGAGGGGAAAAAGATTGAGAATGGAGGAAGTGGTCGGCCACATTGGGTTGTGTGTCGTAGCGCGCATTTCAAGGAAAAATCATCCAAACCAGTCTATGCTAGTTTGGAGAGGCAAGGTCTAATTTAAACAGCTAATTATGAAACTCAGTCATTTTAAAATCATGCGACTTACTCATGCTACATCGTGATGATCAGCCCATCCTCGGCGAGAGTAAATCCTTACTGTAGTGAATTGAATTTTTTTTTCACAATATTCACCACTTTTGCTACTAAAATGCAGAACAAAGAATCTCGACGGTGGAAAACCAGCGATAACTTTTCACCTCGTGAGTCGAGTGAACACAATTGCACTTTAAAATACACTGTACTTGCTAGGATCCAATGAGATTACATTTGGATTACACAAACCGGGTATTAGGAATTGAGAGGCGCGTGAATTATTCTCCTTCCAAATTCAGCGAAAACAGTTCTGATATGTGTTCCTTAACGTACATTTATGCTACGCGGAAGACAAATATTGAGTCAAAATTTTCTATCTTTTGCCGTCAAACTATATCAACGGGCGTTATGACTGTCTTTTGTTTAATCGCTCTGTATACACATTGACAATGTAGTATACAGAACACGTTTATGGAGATCAGTATTTGAATCTGAACAAATAACAAATACCCATTGTCTACGTGATGCTAAATGCGACAGAGTGTAGATTTGTTACCGATATGAGTTTACCGACCATGCATCTCGAAAATTAATTCTAAAAATCTAGTGTCAGAGGCACTGTCAGAAGATGCTATGAAATCAGGGATACGAAAAATGCGAGCGTGGGCTCTCTCGCAATCAATGGTTTCTCTTTGCGGTAAATGTAGTAATTTGCTACGGGAATTTGGTCGCTAATTATCAAACATCCTCTTTGATATTAAGATACTACAGAATGCGTACCGGCTAGACGGTTTTATAGACGTCGATGTTGCAGCCATACTCCGGATGAATAAATTTTTTCCAATAGTATCCTTGGTCGGTGTCTTGTAGATAAATTTCGACACGCCTATTTTCATAATTTTGGAGGACATCATAATCACGCAATGTTAATAACGAACGTTGTAGTAACTGATAATGCTGTTTAGTCTCTTGAAGTAGTTCTTAGTGTACGCCTTATAGATATGTATCCTCAGTCAACGCAGCTTACTTTCCGACGAAAATACACACAACGCAAGATGGCCGCTATTCGAATATGTTCAGGTCCCACCCTCTCTTACTACATCGGTATTCTCGCAGCACTACCGCGTTGCTACGGCATCGGTAAGGTAACCGTCGCGCCTATCTCGTGAACTAACCTGCGACTGTGCCGCCTGCGTGAAGTGTAATGCATGTGCGTGCGCCTGGGGTTAGGCATCCCAGCTGGCGTATGTACCGGCTATTTGTATCATAACAGGCGTCACACCGACTGTCGGTCACAGTTACTGCAGTTGGTGTTACTATTTCTTAAGATTAGCTGTAGATATTGTCTATCTCGTCGACTGAAAGCAACAAGATCCTATTTCAGAATTTGGTTCAACAAAACCTCATCTCAGATTTTGGATCGACAAAGCCCCATCTCAGAATTTTACTGAACAATATCGTATGACCAAAGTGATCTCCAGATATATATACGAGATTTTTTAACGAAATTCTGAGACGGGGTTTTGTTTGACCAAATTCTGAGATGGGATAATGTTGCTCTCAGCTGACGATATGTTACTGTGAAGCAATAAATTCTAGAAGCTTGGCTAATTTTTAATTTTATGATCCACTGTAGATTATACGGTCTCTATTCATATCTCTCGTGTATTATGATGCCATGTTCTTCTTCAGCGTTTACAGTTTAGGTTCTGATTATTTTCCATCTACGATTTACCGATACCCGTTGAATTCTCTCGAGCATGTTTTTCTACTCAGAAGTTTTATTGACGTTCTTTTAAACATAGTGTTTAGTATCATTCACGTTGGTTTATGAATATGATTGAGTTCCTGTAACTCTAGCTAATCTATAGAAGAGGCATTTGTAAGATTACTGTAGACACAGTGAACAACGTAGTAATCCAATTATAAGCGTGGAAGGAAGATTTTTTTTTACTGACATAATGTAATTTTGTCTAACCTATGATATCAAGCAAATTGGACTTATTTTTTAGAGCAAAGAGTGCCAGTTGGAATGTGATCAGATTTTTTTAACCCAACGTTCGCTTGTAATATCTGAAATTATAAGAAATATAATATCGACGAACGAGAAAAGGGTCACAAACTCTTTTTAAACATCCTAGTCTCAAATTGGAATCTTTCACTGCAAGACTACTATATTGAACTTGCTATTTTTAGTTTGTAAAGAAATATTGTCGAGAAATTTGGTGTGAAATATACCGTATGCTTCAAAGACTTGTTTGGTTGATTTTCCAACTTTGCTTTGTTTTGCTTTACCGTCTTTACTCCACTTTACTTTGTACGAATGTACAAAAGTTACTAATCACAATTTATTCAAGCAGCTTAATATTTCCGGCTGGCTTCCCGTTATTCAATTATCAATTAAGTTCACCGCTGATTAATATGACGAATTTTCAAGACTGTTGGTAGAGATCAAGAAGAACAGCTCATTGATTGTGATAGGGGAAACGGGAAGCGGGAAAACTACGCAAATACCGCAACTACTGTTGGCGTCTGGTTTAGCGGGTGTTTCGGGTCGGATCGGAATAACGCAGCCCCGAAGAGTGGCTGCGGTTAGCGTGGCGCGTCGAGTGGCACAGGAACAGGGAGTTACACCCGGGAAATTGGTCGGATACTGCGTCAGATTTGAGGACGTAACATCGGCCCAAACGAGGATAAAATTCCTGACCGATGGTATGATGGTCCGCGAAGCGATGACGGACGAAACTCTTTCCGATTACTCGATAGTGATATTGGACGAGGCTCACGAGCGGTCCGTGCAAACCGACGTTCTCCTTGGGGTCGCAAGACGGGCTCAGAAGTTACGAAAATTGAAGTCCTTGCCGCCCCTCGGGCTGATCGTCATGTCCGCGACGATGGACGTCGACAAGTTCACGAAATACTTTCAGGCACCCGTTGTTTATTTGGAGGGACGTCAGCATCCGGTGAAAATTTATCATTCGGTGAAAACACAGGATGACTATGTTTTCTCAGCTCTGGTTACCATCTTTAATATTCATCGCGAAACCCCCGCCAAGTAAGAGATTTCTTTTTTCATAATTGCTACATCCACGTCAGACATTCCGTTTCAACTCAACCAGCCAATTACTGTATTAGATTTACAAGATCAGTCAGCTGGTTGATTTAGACGGGCATGGAATGCGTGTTGTAGGATTGTGTACACCAGAAATGTAAGTCGCAATAATAATTTCAGCGAGGACATCCTTGTCTTTCTGACCGGACAAGAAGAAATCGAGGCAGCGTCAACGGTCGCGAGACAAACCGCCAAACAATTGGAAGGCAAAGGCTACCCTTCTTTGAAAGTATTTCCTTTGTACTCGGCTCTGCCGACTCATCAACAATTAGAGGCTTTCAAAGCCTCCCCACCTGGAATGCGGAAGCTGGTTTTATCGACCAACGTTGCGGAGACTTCCGTAACAATCGGAGGTTCGTTGTAAAAGTTTTACTTGATGGAAAAAATGAGTGTGAAGAAGTCAGCCTGGTGAAATCGTCGTCAAGTGGCAAGAAACAGAAAAAAAACAACAATATCGTTGGTTCGTTTTTCCGCAGGAATCCGGCACGTTATCGACACGGGGGT
The DNA here is from genome assembly GCF_021155775.2 of Neodiprion pinetum. Classification (NCBI taxonomy): domain Eukaryota; kingdom Metazoa; phylum Arthropoda; class Insecta; order Hymenoptera; family Diprionidae; genus Neodiprion; species Neodiprion pinetum. Next base: position 33,728,624 of record NC_060233.1, on the reverse strand, counting down.
GGTCAAAGCGCGGACCCATCACTCAGCGACGGGATTGGACGTCCTGCGGGTGGAGAAAGTGGCGAAAGCTCAAGCCTGGCAGAGAACTGGACGAGCGGGTCGAGAAGCACCTGGCAAATGTTACCGAACCTACACTAAAGGTGATTTCGAAAAGATGAGCGAGATGCCTGTACCAGAAATCCAGCGATGTTCACTCGCTGGTATCGCCCTCCAACTACTTGCCATCGGTATCGACATAACCACCTTCGATTTCATGGACAAACCGCCTAAAGAAGCCGTCGACGTAGCCGTTTCTTGCCTTGAAAGACTGGAAGCCGTCAAAGGTAAGAATTTCTGGTTTCTTCTCTATCCTTTCATCCCCCAGTTTGGGTTCGAAATGGCGAGTTTAACTTTGGTGACTCAAGAATTATCGAGAAAGGACTCTAATATCTCGTGGCGGTCGCAGTGTTAGTCAGTAAAGGGGTTTTGCGCAGCTCAAGACTTATACGCGTAATCACCGTAAGGCGGATCCCTTTTCGTCGGCTAGGCAGCCTGCGTTAGATAAATCAACCATCAATCATCCACTGCGGGTTCTCTTACAGGCTCCCCGCCCCAGTTAACCACCCTGGGAAGAACGATGTCGCTGTTCCCGTTGGATCCACGCTTTACGAAGGTTATTTTGGCCTCGGCGGAGCACCGGTGCCTCGACGAAGCGCTGACAGTGGTGGCCTTGCTCTCAGGAGAGTCCGTCTTCGTCGAGCCTCCGAATAAACGGGAGAAAGCCGCGGCAGCAAAAGCCAGGTCTGATTTCCCGAGTAATTATTGTTCGCAGCTGAGCAATACGTTTGAATTTAGGAATAAAAAAATTCGGTTCAAAGGTTCGCCTCTCCGGAAGGGGACCACGTGGTGCTGCTCAATGTCTTCAAAGGGTACGCGACCACCAGCCAGAAGAAGTTGTGGTGTCACGACAACTTTTTGCACCACAGGAACCTCGAGTACGCGACGGAAGTCCGCAAGCAGTTGGCCGTGCTCGCAGAGAGAGCAAATTTGGAAAAATCGAGCTGCGGATCCTCGACCGAATCCTTGAGAAAGGCGCTGCTTGAGGGGCTCTTCGATAATCTCGCCGAATTGCAGAGGGACCAGACTTACGTTACGGTGAGGAAAAAAGGGGGAGAAACAGTCCTCGTTCTTTCATTTTCTAAATCGATCAAAAGTTATTGCACGTAACAGACGCGGCATACTCTCGTAGAATTTTCTCCGGGATTTATGCGGTGTCAAGGTTGTCGTTTTGCCTAGCTGCACGATTAAAATTCCGAACATATTTTGCTTGGTCTCGACACGGAAAATATAATCAGGAGAGTTCAATTTTGATCGAATACTGCTCGTCACAGTCACTCTTTAGAACTATGCACGGAATCTGTCTAGCGCAAAACCTATAATAGGGAAAGTTTTAGATGACGGAAAGTAACGTGGGGGGATCAAAAGGATGAAATAACCTGAGAAAACTTCTTTTCGTTCTTGAATGTATCCTCATTTTTTTTTTCTATTTGTTTGAGTAAAGAGTAAAACGAGTGAGAAGAACGTACGTACCCGCTTTTTCCGATGTTTTTTTTTTTCAAGTACAATAAATTTGTTCGAACTGATTCAAGTATTGCGCAAGTTGTATTATCTTCCTCTTTGCGAACCTTGATCACTAAATTACGTGCAATTATTACCATAATTATTGAATTAACGAAGCTCTTCCGCTTCACCGTCTTACTTACTTCTAATGCACTGTTCAAGGTTTCTACGAGACAACCAGTTGCTATTCATCCTTCCTCGGTACTGCACGGCTCTAAACCGGGGCTGGTGCTCTTCACGGAAGTTGTGGCAACCGGAAGATGCTTTTTACGCAACGTGTCAACGATAGAGTCGTCGTGGTTAGAGGGGAAGGGAATAACCGTAGGAAAGCACAGCTAAGATTGATCGATCGCCGTGTTATATATTACACGGAAAACAATTTGTTATTGTCTTGTACTGTACGTGGTTATTTAAGCTAGAAATTACATATCTACAATTATACACGTGATTAGGTTATACTTTGATTTTTTTACTTTCTCGCGTTATCGGAATAATAAAAAAAGATCGAAATTACCGACATTTTTATTTAACTCTCGAATACTTTTAAATACTCGCCAATTCCACGGACCAGTGTATATACACCGAATCATGTTATAAGGAATAATTATACCGGTACATACATATATAATATATCGTCAATAAATCCTCCGTTGATTTATGGAATAAATTTCGAACGCTTTGATATTTGTTCATTTTGTGTAAAATTAAAAGAACCTTTCTCATTTATCAAACGAATCCCATACTTCATTCTAAGCAAAGTGAAGCCGTCAGGGAGGGCCTCGTAAATATATTATACTTAGAGCAAAGAAAAATTATGATTTATAAGTGGACTTGCATTACGCGGGTGGGCAGGTAACTAATTGACGGGGATATCAGTAGCTTGATCATGGCTCTGCGCTTCCTCTTTTTCTCGGTGAATCTAATTTAGCTTTAATTTTTTTCTCTCCAATTTCGCAGGAGGTTGTTGTTACGCGATAATTTACGATAGTTCGACACACGCGCGTGACGTAAATGTTTCGAAAAATTGACGTTCATCAAATCCTCTACGTTTTTCGTTACGATGATAGATTGTGTAAAAATCGTTTTGACATTTAGGTCGTGCACTAAAGAATATAAACTTCCAGGTTTACATGATTCAAATTCATCGTTAATTTAAATACTATAACACAGATTCACTCATGGTTGATGTTCAATTCGAATCTGAACAGAGATAAGCCTACCAGAAAAAATTTGTCTCATATATTCTGGTGGACTATAACATACGTTTCACTAAGAACGATTTTTATTTTGCACGCGTAAAATGTAACTGCAACCATGTTTGACATTCGATCAATCTCTAATCTTTAACTTTAATTCCCTTAAAGTTTCGCCAGTTCCCACCCTTCAGAGAATTAACGAACCTGTATAAAACAAAAAAGTGTTGATACGTGTTGCGTTATACACATTGAATAATGAATTCCAATAATGTGATAAACTGCGAATTAATTTACGTAGTTGCTGAATAACGAATAACGCTTTGTTAAGCGGAGACGATTGTTTGACACAGGAATTAGCAAGCACAATTGGCGTGGATGTTATCGACTTTGGGCTTCGTGCTATTCGTGTACAACAGGTGCGCGTTCTCGGTGTGTCCGATTTTCGCTAACAGGTTTCTACATCGTATACCTATACTTGTGTGCAGGTACTAAACCACTGCAATGCAGACCGCTGCTCATCTGCGCTTATACGGTTGCCTTTGAAGAAGGTTTGACCAACTGATGAATACGCGGGTAGATATATAAACGTGAATAAACTCGAATGCCCGTATTATAGGAAAATGAATGGACGTATCGATCATCCAGGCGATAAATCGAAAATGCCTCATTCGATGTGCAGAACTCGCAAATTACGGCCGATCTGGACAAACGCTAGATATATTGAAATTTCTCACAATCAACGCCGTGCGCACTTCGGTTTCCACGAATACGCGTATCGGTATAACGTCACAGGTATTTAGGCATCGTTTAATACATTGCCCGTTGGATCGTTAGGTGAAATGCGTTATCGCGCGTGTAATTCCCTTCGCATTATACATCGGGGGCTAAAACCGCTATGCAAACTATTTCAGTACCGGGTCAATTTTCAATTCACTACATGGCTAAACTCCAAAGACACTAAGTGACTAACGGGCCTCTCTCATACATGTCCGCACTTTGTCGCTGAATTAGACTCATTCAATATACCGGGTGTCGCGAAAGTCCCTGCTATGCATAATTCAGAGAATTATGAAAGCAGTTCCTTCCCAGGCATGAGAAAGGAGTACTGAATTATCGATGCTAAAGGAGAAGACGGAATAAACGATTCAGCGTGTAGTGTCGAGAGAAGGAATGAAGAAACCGAGGCTCAAAAGCTGTGACTCAAATCCATCAAATGAAATTTAATTAACAATTCGCAAATATAGTAAAAAAAATTCAATAAAATAAATAAATCAAATGTATCTCAATTCACGAATTCCGGATCAATCATACCACCGTACCATAATTTCAGTGCCGAATGTCCATCGCTAGTCCAATTTCGATTAATCAAAGTCCATTACGTTTGTGAATTAACTTTCTTCGAATCACCTGCGATGAATTTATTCCCGAGTCTCTCGGTCGATCGCAAAAATGTTTTATGCAAAATAACGTTACACTCAAGAAATAATGTCGGATCGAAGAACATACGTTAATGTTATAGCATAAATTGTTTTCAGACGATTTTTAGATAATTCCGCATCAAAATTAGGCGAGTGTTATACGATTTTGGCATTGAAAAATAAAACACGAATTTCATATCAAATAAATTTTTTATTCTTTTCTTCAACAAAATTCACCGATTTCGAATCACGTTTTCGTAATTTTTCTTCCTATTCAATTAACATCGAGTTCGGATGTAACGATCTCGTTCCCTGTAATTTTGTATCGAAGCTAAGCTAAGTTTCTTCCTAATTCACGATCGGGAGCTTCCGGGTAGAGGAAAATGTACCCATAATTGCGCGAGATTGTCAGCACGGAGTGTCGGGCGGGCATCTTATCGCGGTATTCCCTCGTCCTTCGTCCCCCGCGGCGTGCCGCAGTTTGGCAAAATATCCCTACGTCTTCCAGGTTCCCGGGCGAAGAGACACGCCGCGGCGTCGCCTTAGCCGGATCGCATTCCACGTGTCAGTAGGGATGATGACATTAGCCGAATCAGCGACTCCATCGCGCGGAAAGCGAAGCGAAGTTGAGGGGCGCGCCGGCATTCCCCTGCAGCTATTACTTCCCTATTCCCCCCTCATCCCCATACCCGTTTATTGCACGCTTCTAGGATACCGGCAGCCCTTCCTTCTCGCCGGGGGCTAGAGCAATCCAGGATCGGCGTGTTGATACCCGAGAACTGCCGCCCCGGAATAACTCGCTTTCAATTTTCACCATCAATTTTCACCCCGGTATAAAGTAATTTTATACGCACATAACGTATAAACTGAATGACTCTGCACGCACGCGGTACCGAACTAACAATAAAATTATCTGTCTTCTGTAAGGGCGTTGAATTCACCTTAAAATTGGATGTACATTTTGACGGTGAAGATTTTCTTTCCGTCAAGTGTTGAGTGAGACAAGATTTTAAAGCGATATACCGAAATATTTCAGACACGCGATTCCGCTTACATGTGTAAAAAGTCCCGTATCATCGTAAAACATGTCCAATATGAACTTTTGCAGAACAATTTTTGGGGTCAGATCGAAAATTTAACACCTATTTAAATCTTAGTCTACCGAAGTCCGCACAGAATTATTTTTCGCAGTTCACATACACGTAAAATATACTATATATCGAAGGAGGTAACTAGCCGTATTAAAAAATGTCCGTACCAACAAAGTTTTGTTTTCGTCGAACGATAAGGGGATGGTGAGTTAGGGTTAACCGTGTGTACTCGGTTCGACCATGAAGGCGAGAACGTAGGATCGAAAATACGATCTCGAAAGGTAGCTGAGGCCATCCTCATCACGAATTCCCGAAATATTTCAGGCTCTAATGAGAGAGACGATAGATTCCGTTCTCATCACTATACATATATACCTTCCAGGCCCGTCGTTTCCACTTCCTTAGCGCGTTCCCTGCCTCTCGGTTTTCCGATGGAGGTGTTTCCTCCCTTTTCTGCCTCCCTACTTCTCCTTTCAACCCTCAACCCTCAACCCTCAACCATGGCTACGGGTAGGTAGGTAGAGGTATATTACGAATCGTATAGATATTTTTCCCCGCGAAGGATATACTACCACGTATCTCCCTTCCTTTCCGATGCGGTATATAACACTCGAATTTTTATCATCGCAATACCGTCCGTTATTGCGAGTGATATGCGGCGGGCACCTGCGGAGAATTCAGGGGTAAGAAAGTAAACGAGACCGACGACTGCAGTTATTCAAGAATTCAATGCAAAAAACCATTTCCGGCAAAGAAATACGTCATGCTGCGTATGGGCACGCTTGTAACGTATGGGACGGATGAGAGGCAAAGGTTGCGCTTTGTTCGAGTAGATGTAGGTACGTATAACGCGGGTTTCACTTCAGTTCTGATGAAGAGAGAGAGGGAGAGAGAGAGAGAGAGAGAGAGAGAGAGAGAGAGAGAGAGAGAGAGAGAGAGAGAGAGAGAGAGAGAGAGAGAGAGAGAGAGAGAGAGAGAGAGAGAGAGAGAGAGAGAGAGAGAGAGAAAGCCCTCGTGTGTACAAGAAACTCATTTGCAGGGTAGGTGGCCGCGATTTTTGTTTTTTTTTTGATTTTTTATACTCTTCCTTTTCTTCTCTACCTTCTCGTTTACCGTCGAGAAGAATCTGCAGGTAATTAGGAATTGAATATTAACGAGGGGGCGATAAGTGGTTCTTTTCTTCCTGAGAGGTCGCAATTTCCTAGGGTACACATCGGGCATTATGTAACTCTGGCAACGCTTTGAATGAAAGCCTTTTCAAAGGATCTAAATTGCCATCTCCTATCTTATACTCTCTCTCTATGATACCGCCTTATACTTTCATATTCATTTCTCCGGCTAGTGTGGTGTATATGCACTGAGATATACCTGCTTCAGCTTCAATCGGCCCCGGTTTTTGTTTACCGATTCCGAAAGCTTCCTTTGATGAAAAAATTCAAAGACTCCACCTCGTACGGTTGAATATATTAATAACAATAACAGCGATAGCGATAAAAAATTGTGGCTTTACGTTTGGCTTATCTTTACATCACGAAAATAGCATAGGTTGGTATAATAATGTACAAAGGTAGATGTAAATTTTCCACGTGAAATCCGTAACACCGAGAGAAAAATCACCGTCTCGTAACAGCTGACGTGGAAAGCTGCTTGTACGGTATCTTTTCTACAGTCGTTCTAGAAGCGTAGGGGAATGAAAATGATAAAATATTTCTTGTAAAAAGACAAAAAGAATCCAGAGATATGCAGACGGAGAAAGCAATTTGAATTTTCGTGGAACAACGGAATGTTATCAAGAAGAAACGACGGAGGTTCGATATTTTTCAAAGTCTAAAAATCTGTCTGTAATCCGACAATGGCGATAAAACGCATAAATACATCTTTGAAATTTACCGTATCGCACATTTACAAGAGTATTTATACGTAAGTAAAATATAATTGAAACAAGTATTAATTTTGAAATATATAGAAAGTCTCAACGCTTTGCACACAGATTATTTCCAATAGTGTATCGTTCCGGCAGACTCGCTGACGAAACTGTATCTCCTCGATATGCCTCCTCGACAAAACATCACCGCGGCTATTCACCACTGGATAGATATGTAGGTGATATACGTTCTTGTAGTAAGGGAAAACAATCCATCAATCTCCCTCGGGGAAGAGAGGAAGGTACACATCGACGAACTGACTCTTATCTTGCAGCGCCTTCACGATTTTATCCATCGGAAGAACTGGGAGATAAGATAGTCCTTGCTGCACGCCAAGTAGCTCCTACTTTCAATGGTCTGGATCACCTGGCGTCCGAGCCTCACGAAGATGCCGATCAGTCTGGCCATAATCAACATCGTCGGGTTCGTTCTCCCGCCAAACGCAAGCGGTCCGATTCCAGGGGCTGGATTGAGGCCCAGCAGGGAAACAAGCAGGTCGTTCAGGCCCGGAGACGCGAATTGCCGGCCTGTCGTCAACGCTCGGGAACCGTTGGCCGAAGAACGACGGTCTTCTTCCGTGTAATGCTCACCGAGATAAATGTTCCGGGGTGAATTTTGATCGGTGGTAAGTTGCTGGGCCTGGGTTGAAATTGGGTTGTTGTACGGTTCCTGATTCCCGGTAAATTGACCGGCATTGTCGTCCTCGGTGTCCCATTTCGAGGCGGCGTTTCCTGTCCCTTGAGAGTAATGGTCCTCCTGGCGATGAGGCGGCCTACTTCCACTCCCACGATCGTAATCGTCATTTTCGCCGTTCTCCGTAGAATATTTATCACTGTCGACGCTTTTCCAGTCGATGACGTCCGTGTCCGCGTCGAATTTTTTATTCGGGAACGATGACACCGGGCTGGACAATCCGTTTAGGCCTTTCAACAACGGCGACGGATTGTCGGAGTCGATTTCGATCGCCCGAGCATTGGCCAGAGTGTCCATGAGGGTTGGAATGTCCAAGAAATAATTTACCCAACAATAGCCCAAGTTGATTTCCTCCCTGTAGAAGTTGTACGTCGAGTACCACGACTTAAAAGTCGTCTTGACCAAAGTCAGTGGAGCCGTCGCGATTGCTCCAGATCCAGATTCCGCTCCTCGCACAATTTCCGGCAGATGAACCGCCGAGACAAGTAGAAGAATCAAAAACATTCCGACGTATAATCGACGCCCCGCAACTTAAGGCGAGCTCTTTGATCCTCGAACAAGTGGTTGCTATTTTCTCTACACTTTCTTATCTCGCTCCAGTGGTTACTTTGTTTATTTATTGACCTGCAGCGGTCTCTGCTATCCAGTCAATCGATACAATGCAGTATAAATAGAAATTATTCACAGTCTCATTCCATACGTTGAACACACCACTTTGCTTCTACTATTTTCGCGTGTTAACCTCCAAGTTAAAATATGATTATATTCGATTTGAAACTGTGAACTGAAAACTGTCGTTTTTCACTTATTCTTCCAATCGAATTAGCACAAAAATCAAACCAGAAAAACTTTCGCTGCGTCGATCCACGCCGAAGGATCGCCTATAACAGTCAGTGCGAAAGTAAACGCTTCGACGGGGAGTTTTAACGTGTCTCTTCAAGTTCGAGGCAGCGATTGGTCAATGGCCAAAGATATTTGCGGGCGCAATTAGCAGCCCGCTACGGTAAAGCGGGTGGCGATTATCAGTCCAATAGCCCGGGAAGCTCCTAAAATGTAAACGTGACCATCAATCCTCGAAGCGTAGTGCCAGGTATAGGTACCAATAACTCGCGGGTTCTTTCCTGGCAGGTAGAAACGGGGGCGGAAATTGGCACTTATCCGGAACTACCTGACTTTAAACACCCCGCAGAGTTACGTATGTACCAAAGAGCGGAAAGACACTGGTGAATTCAAATTAAACTAGTCATCCAGGATTCAAATCTGACACGAAATTTGATCAGCGGAGTTGTCCGTATTGTCCGTGTGTATATACCAACGTACGTTACACGTACGTCGACTTAGGACATGGATTTATACGCGTCTGTGATACGTGTAGGAGGTATGGTGTGTGATATAGTTCTTAGCGACCAAGTTTTATGAAAATCCTATCGGAAATGTTCAGAACTTTGACGGAAGAATGTGTGTATAGGTATACCCGGTAAAGTTTTCCATCAAGTCAAAACTTATAACGCGAAAGTTATCCTGAAAAGTTGGTCGTATTGTTTGGAAAAAGTGGTTTGTTTTTTTCATCTTATGACATAATAGGTATACGTATATCTAACCGTGGGGCTTAAACTGCCGGGTAAATGTTTTACAACACAAGAAATTAACGACGAAACTGTCCAAACGTCACTTTAATGATTCCAACTTCAATATTTTCCTCTCATTCTCTTTTTCCACTATCCTTCTGATATTGCATCTTAATAGCAGTGTTCTATTTCTTCTTTTTTCCATTTTCCACCTCTTCTTGCACCATACCACAAGCTGAACCCGTTCATTACCCAGATACTTCACAGGGTTCGCTTTAATTAATATTAATATAAAGGTCTGAGGTATACTCGGGATTATTACTCTATTTTATGCTATATATCTCAAAGATTCCATATAATACTTTCCAGGTCAACGAGTGCACGTAATACGCCTCCATGTACATCGTACACACGTTACATGCACATGTGTATGTGTAGAATGTAAAGCATTCTAGCTGAACTGAACCGGCAGCCGACGCTCAGCTTTGTGATTAAAAAATAAAAAATAAAAATACAAAACAAAAAAAACCAGTACCTATTGTAGTGCTTCAGAAACAAGGAAACCCACTTTTTTTTGTCGTTCTCTTGCAGCTTAACTGCAGACACGAATTTTAAGATCTTCTAAATACGTATAGGAGGATATTTCAAAGAATATGGTCAAATCGTTGAAAGTAATCAAAAGTAACCGGAGGAATTTCGGATTTATGGTGAAAAAAAAAATTGACCAATTTGCCATAGAATTAGGCACACGTGGTGGTTACATGAGTGCAAAGATTCGATTAGTACCTGGACGTTCTAATTATTTATACAGGCATAAATTCGTGATATAATTCTAATTTTCAGACAAACGGAAAGTGTGCCACTGTCAAAGTCGCAACAATGTAATGAATGTTTCTATTTAATTACGTAAATAATTTCCATTCCAGGCTAGAGTAATGTAAAAAATAACGTATTTAGAGCCTCGTCTCGATGCCAAACTCTTCTCTCAACCTGTACAATATATCTTGCGATAAAGCATACCTATTCATGGTCTTGCCCAGAGTGTGACCTACATTGGTAAATAGCCAAATGATCGCGAGATTGGAACCGTTCGATTAAGAGTGTTCCTATAACAAGAGGCTCGGCTCCGGGGCAGGACGTTTTCGAAGAGGCGACCTTCATCCCCTTGGATTTCTTCTTATCACCCGGTTTGAAGGAATCAGATTTTTTCGTCGGAAGCCGGATGCGAAGTGCGAGTGAGTCTGTTTTTAGATTTTTTTCCTGAATGCAAAGTTGACTGAATAGACGCGAAGCGATTTTGAGCATCATCGGTATCGGTACGTCTGCGAGGATTCAAAGTTATTGTTAGAGACAAAGGGAAATTCTATTCGTCCAGCCCTCATCTTTCCTCGTATCATACCTAAGCCCACAGTCAGAGTTTACCTTTACTTATTTACAGGTGACTGAGGCACTCTCCTCCTCTTCCCAACTCTCTTGCAGCTTGTATAAAGCGAGACTATGAGAGTGGAATTGAGAAATTTCTAAAAGAAAGAAAAGACCGGCGGAGAGAAGATGCTCGGGCTAAAAGCTAGCGAGGAATTATGAAGAGGGGTGACTGCAGCAGTGAAAGGTTTAATAAGGATGAATCGCTAGAGAAGAATATAGGAATAATGAGGACGAGCCAAAATTACGATTCGTTATTCCTTCCCGACTCGCTCCAGTCTTATATAAGAATTAAGAATGATGATCCTGCAGTGCCGGGATGCAAACGGTCTGGGATGGCTTGTGTTTACTGTTCGATGAGCAGAAAGGCTTTCTCGGATCGAGCCTGCTATTTCGCGTTCTGCATTACGAACAGCTGCGTAAACCAAAGAAACCACGAGCGTCAAAGAGCTCACTGAGAAAAAGTGCACACTTTTTTTATGTGTTTAGAATTGATCTATAACCGAAGTGCCGTTTTTCCCACGAGATTATTACGCAAGGGCCGTGCACCAGCTGGATATGGAAACAAGTGTTCCTGTATCTTTTCATGTCTGCAATACAATTCAAATCATTCGGGTCTCTTTCGTGTCACGAAAAGATCTGTACGCACTTTCAATAATTAAAATTGTTCGCTAGTCGTTTGAAACCGGGTGCAGAATAAGGTTCAATGGTGTTTTATTCCTGCAGTATAATGCTTGGGAACGATAAAAATTTCTAGTGAAAATTCTATTCCTTACGACTATGTGAAAATTCTCCATCAATTTTTTAACGCAAAAAAAAATTGTCACTTTCATAATTCAAAGTTGTTCTACACGGCAGGATGTGCGAAAAAACTGTTATTCTCCAGGATTCTCGAGATTTTTTTCAACGAACACGAGAATGATAAAGAAGCAAAAGAAAAAAAAAAAAAAAAACGAATTTATGTCGCCGAATTTCAAAGCGTTCTTCATGGGACGAAATACGAACGTTTCGAGTTTTTAAACGACTCGTATTTCTCAAGGTGTGAAAAACGGCATTGCTGCTGGTCTTTTTCTATTTTGTTTTTTACGCGGGAACGGACATCTCTCTTACGGTGACACGTCCGTACTAAAACAAGTCCGCGAAGCGAGGCTGAGTATGGTTTTGTCCGGTGACAAATTTATGTGTAAAAAAGCGAGAAAGAAACACTTTTAGTCTATCGGGTACATTGGTTCATTATCTCGTAATTATGTTATTTAAGAAATGAAAATTAACAATATTTGCGAGCCTGACACACCATCGTAAGTTATCGTATTCGTATCGATTTCAGCGATACAATTGTTAAGGAAAAAGAGACATGTCTCAATTTTAAAAATAATTTCGTTCCTGCCAGCTTCCCCTTATCCCGATATCACTTGAGAAATGCTATCGACCGCAAAAAGGACTGTCGAACTCACGCCGCGCGCGTTGCAAAACGCTTTGAAATTTATGAATGCCGTTTTTTCATCCCCCAAGAAATCCCTAATATCGCGAAAAAACCGTTTTCGATACAACAGGCATCACCGGCAACAGCAGCAGCTGCTTGAACTACTGCGTTATCGGTCACCCCTTTTTCCGACGAGTCTGTTCGACGGTAACAGTAAATAGGAAGAAAAGGCGCTCCTCGATTAAACCGCAGTCGATTATTGAACGGTGAAGTAGTTTGTTTTTTTCTTTTTTTTTTTTCTTGTCAAGCGTAACTTGTAAACGGGGAATTTTCAATGAAAAGCTGTTAGCCGTATACGAGAATCCAATATCGAAGAAAGCAACAAGCAGCCGGATAAGAGGGAAGCGGCGAGTGTTCTGAAAATTTCATGATTCCGGCATAATGCATGTCACCGTGAGAAAAATGCTTTACGAGGCTCTAACTCGAGGATGTTGTTACGCCAAGTATATTTTTCTCCCCATTGTCGAAACACCATTCACAGGGAAGTTAAAGCGAAAGCCAAGAGTCCGTCCGTCCCGACGTCGGGCGGTGCGTACCGACTGGAAATCCCTCTATATATGGTCCAAGTTTGAGCAGTGTAACCTAGCGTCGGGCGTCGAAGGAAGCAAGAAGCCCTGGCCGAATCGCGTCGAAGGCACGGCAGGCAGCAGGATGAGGCTGACTGGCTGGCTGGCTGGCTGGCTGGCTGGCTTCAAGGAACAGCGTCCTTCAGTGGATCGGGTAAGAGGCGAGGGAGCGAGGGAGAGGCGAGATGAGTCAGGGTCTGCCGTCGAGTTATCGATCGGACGCCGACCAGGGGATGGTTGGCGCGTCTGCGCCCTGGACCCCGGCGCCCCGACGCTCGCGTCCCGGCGCCCTAAAGCGCCCTGTGAGACCCGGTGGCTCGCGCCGGTTCGCGCCAGTAGACCCTGGGCGAATACGTCTCGAACAGGGTGTCGTCGACGGGGCGAGCCGCACTTACGCGGTATCTGCACAGGCCGAGGGTGGTGAATCCGGCGTCGAGCTCCGCACGCAGCTGTTCCGGAGTTTCGATACCCGGCAGGAGTTTCTGCGGTTTACGGTAGAAGGAATAAAAAGGGAAAGGATACGGGAACGTGGAATCCTGGGAAGAGTTCGATGAAGGAAACAAACTTTTGACACTAAATATTCCCTGTTTTTTATTTTTATTTTCTTGGTTCATTTTTTTGTTTTTTTTTTCCGAACATGATAGTCGCGGGACAGTGTCGTAGTTGCGGAATGTGCGGATCGACGCGCGAAAGGATATTGTTGTTGTTGTTCGGCCAAGTTTGAGAGAACAGAGTTGTTGATGGATGAAGCTTGCCAGGTGATTCGTCTCCTTCACCGCCGCCTTCCTCTCGAGTTTTCGCACATTTTTTTTTTCCACCCTCGCTTGACCGGACCTAACTCGGAGTGTTTCTACCCGGCAAGCTGTTGCTCCTGTGCAAGGAATTGGACCTGTTTACTCTCGCCTTGTGTTTTTGCTTACCAAAGTTTCATCGCTCGGTTTGGTAAGGAGGTATCCGGGAGCTTTCGAACGCGAGAGAATTGACAATATGGCCCTAACGAACGCTTCGAAATTGTGCTATTGAAGGATTTGACGCAGAGGAGCGTACGCGGTGCTAAATCGGAAACTGTCTGATTCTCGCCTCGTTTCGACGAACGGACGTAACGCGGTTACGAGGCTGTTTACGACGGCACACCAGACTCGACGTGCCGGACCGTACTCCGGAGGACAGCCGTGTCACGGAATTGCACAACGGAGCTTGAGCACTTTGGAGTTGGAGCGTGACACTTTGATACTGTGGAGTGGGGGAGGCCGATTGTCCTACACTCCGTCTTGGCGAAAGATCACCGGTGTCGGATCTTCTGATATGCAACCTCCCCACAGCCGCTCCTAACGAATTGATACAGGAATTGATAGCTTGGGTCCGCTTCAGCATGGGCTTCCCCAGATGACAGACTAATTCCATCCCCCGTTAGATGAAGTAGCTCGACGAAGGTTGACGGCGAGAAATCGTCGACCGGTTGACTTGGCGAGCAGAGGGGAAGAGAGAAAGAGAGAGAGAGAGAAGAGAGATGGAACAGTGACCGAAACGCGATCGAGCAACCACCGCGTCGCCGATGAAGTCTCTCAGCGAGTATCGGCCGAGTGTTCGAGTACGCAGCGGTAACGGATCGTCAAACATATCAGGGTCGCGAGTCCTGGGAAATGGACTGGAACCAGAAGCCGGTCGATCGGTTAAAGTTGTGGTTGTCATTGTCGACGGTAGCGGCAGCAGGCTCGGAGCGAACGGGATCGAAAGCTCAGGCTCATATTTTTCCGAGACGTGAAACTTGGTACGACGCGACAGGCCAGCGGGGGGGCATCCGGTCATCCGAAGGTTATCCTGCACGGAGGGCCAGCGAGGCCCAAAACAGATGCGGGACCCGGGGAGGCAGACCCGCGGCGGCGTGACGCGATGCGGACGCCCCCCACCTGCGCTGCTACCAGGAAGAAGAGGGCCTCGTTCGGCGGAGATCAGCAGGAGGGATGGAAACCGGCGGCCCTTCGGGCCCTGGGCATCGCCGCCGTCCTCCAGGTCGTCCTCCTCGGTAGCAACGGGGTCGCGGCCCTCGCCGAGGGCCAGAAGTACGGGACCAGGGTCGTGCGGACGCGGTACGGAGCGCTGCGCGGAATCGTCGCGAGGGTCGCCGCCGTCGAGGCCTACCTCGGCGTTCCCTACGCCACGCCGCCGGCCGGGGCCCTGCGCTACATGCCTCCGGTTACACCGACGCCCTGGCGAGGAACCAGGGTCGCCGACTCCATGCCGCCCGCCTGCCCCCAGAGGCCGCCGCGTCCGGAGGATGCCCAGTCCGCTCGGAGGCGGGCCTATCTTCAAAAAATAACCCCCATTCTCACCAACCACAGCGAGGACTGCCTCTACTTGAACCTCTACGTTCCAAGGACGCCGCACGGTGAGACAACAACACGCTGACCTCGTTTAATTCGTACCATCAAATTCACGCGTCGCCGATACTTTCGTGTCTCGGATTTTCACCTTGTTCGCACTCTGTATTCGTACCTCTTTACACGCCCTCTCACCCAGGGATGAATATCAATGCACGTTTCAATCTGTACTTTGAGATGGAGAGGTGAGGGGTGCTCACGGACACATCGAATTCTTTCAGAAATGTTTTTTTCTTCGATTTTTCTAATGCAATCGTTAATATCGTCTCGCAACTTACGGTGAAGAATCACAAAATACTATTTCGGCGTAATGCTTAAATATGCATTTAGTCAAGATTGTATGCAAGCACATTTCCCAAACCGTACTGCTGCTCTGGATGAAGGAATTCAACGAAGAATTGAACGGTTCCGTTTGAATTGACGTTGACGAATGGGGCAATACGGATGCAGTCACGACGTAATTGCTTTCCGGGATATCGCGTGACTAATGATAAGCATAACAGTTGTGACTGAAGGTTCCAAATTTTTTGAAACTCATATCAGTTTACCGATCGTAGACATCTGACAATAGTTAGAAATTCCTAGAACAATACAAATTACTCGGAGGTCTTACATTAAGAAATTCGTCTTACTTCTCTCGATCGAGTCTTCCAGTCATTCTTACAGAAGAGACGTTCGGTAATGAATGGGGGAAATTTTGATGAGATTTTTTACAATGCCCGTGTGATTACCATCATCGATTTCTACGGGTGATGTATGACCTGCAACGAGTTACAAAAAGCTTCAACCCTCGACAGTGGCGTAACTTTTTCCGTTGGACTTGTTTCAGAAAACAATTACAGCGTGACTGAAGCTGTATTTTTCCCATTTCTCAAATCAATTCATAACCGTTCTTTTAGTTCTCTAGACCGAAGTAATTGCAGTTAGCATGTCGTTTGTAGTACATACACGAGCGCAAATTGATTTTATAATCTCCTTCTCGAATCTAGCCATATTCTGGTGCTGACGGTGATTGATTAGCAATAAAAACAATGTTGATTAATTACTCTGCCATTACTCTCCACCTGAGAATACTGAATTCAAAAAGTTCAATTTCAGAGGAACGGTCCACGAACCAACCGTGATGAAAAACTTGTTCTCAATTCAAATCAACTTATTACAAACGTGCAATGATTGAAGAGGAATGAGATTCCAAGCTGCAAGCTGTATTGCGATGAAAAATGGGTACTCGGAGGAAAGGAATATATTTATATGGTTTAGAAAATAGTCTCTCATAATTTTTCGTCACGTTTCAACCGCTTCCCTATAATGGGATCATAAACAAGGCGACGCTGTCATCAGAAACTTAGTCTACACGTAACTCGTTCACACTTTACGCGACAGTAATAAATACGGGTATGAATCTTCTTCTCGAAGAGTACCTTCCATGTTACACGTAATGCAGCAAAGTCCAAGGCGTGGAGGAAAGATTGAGATAGAGCGGTTTACGCGGAGAGGCCCGAATATGAGTGAACCGTAAAAGCGGATAATACGTTTCAGGAGTTGCTGTAGTTTCACGATGAAAGCTTCAATCGCGTTACCATCAAAGCCACTCATTAGGAGCGGCTCATCTGCCGCAGTGCAACTAACATGGTTCCAATTTTGTTGAGTTTTAATTAAACAGCGAAATATGAAACCGCAGTCTTGATTTTAAGCTCGGTATTTTAAAAGTTAAAAAGTTGATAGTCGCTTGAATATGTACGCGATAAACGAAAGGCTCTAAAGATTTTTTTTCGATTTCGCGGGGCAGTAAACTCGATGAGAGCTTGCGCGGGAGTTTGGTAACCGCGAGTCGCAGGTCTTTTGTGGAAAAGTTATCCCCTCGATTATAAATCTTTGCGACAGGCAGCTTCTCGGACTTTCCGAATCCCGAACTTGGTCTTTCCTGCCCGAGTCGTTCTGGTTTTTCTTTCCCAATCGACCGTCTCTCCGTTCGCCCGAGCTCGGCTCTGGCAGAACTGAATTATGTTATTCGACTTTGTTGCGGGTCACGCGGAGAGGACGAAGATGACCAAGCTAACGATGTTACCCGGAAAAAAGAGACTGACAGTATTACACAGCTGCGTATACGAGGGGATGAAAAAAACAGCAATCGAAAAAGTTAAGCACCACTTTTTTGGCATCAACGCGTTACAACACTCGTCCCCTAAGTTGAGATAATTTCCTGGCTGACATCAATTCTATCCGAGTCACCCGTGCGTGGGTACGTGTTACCCTGGGAGAAACGCCAAATAAACCACGCCATGTAATTGGATAAATAATTGTTTACGCGACGCCGCTTTATTTCCCAAAAATTTCAAGCCTGTCCGTAATTCGTCGATCCCACCACGTTGTCGCCAAAATATTCACAAACAGGGAGGGTTAGAGCGATACGCGTGACGCAAAAGATCCTTGCAAACTGGTCGAGGTGTTTTTTTTTTTTTTTTGAACGGGCAGAAATTGGGTGAAAAATTAAATAAATAAATAAAATAAAAATAAATTAAAAACGAATTATAATCCAGATGTAAATAGGAATGGAAATTTCCCGGGTAATCTACTTTGCGCAATTAGCGCCAAGGACTTAGGGTACGTGCCTACCGGCAAAGGTTTATCAAGGGAAAACTTTTGGGATTAGTCCGCACATGTGCTCGGCGTAAGATAACTCTTGGGTTGTGTGCGCAGCCTACTTTAAGTTAATTTAGGTTCCATGCCGCGAGTTTATAACTCATCTGTTTTCCTTCCTCCGTGTTGCAGAGCTTCGCGAAGCTATTTAATCTTCTCGATTGGAAAACCACCCTCTTTCACGGACGAGTGTTGGTAGGAGAAAGAAAAATCGCTGAAACAAGTATTGTAGCGACTCGTCGTAGACGATGTAGACGGAAATTACCTCGCAGGCGATTAATTCAGAGTAAGAATAGGAAACTGATCTACCCCTGCGGACAAATGAGCATAAACGCAGCCGGCGGACGAATCGTACAGACAACATTCACAGGGCATGTACATTGTACACTTTGTAGTCTTGTACCAGTTATGAACCTACACAAAAGCCGGGTAATACGTTCAACAAGGCTATGTATAATGGAGTTGAAGTTATTACGAGTCAATTTACGCCGGGGGAGCACGGCTCGCGGGGTATAACCAGGCTAACCAACTAACTTTCACCTCCGCGCAGTTATACGCCAATTTTTACCAGCTTAGTGAGCACTTACAAAAAGCGGTTAAACTCGCCTGAAACGTGAAACGTTCGAACAAAAAACCGTTTAAATCACGCCTGAGTGCCGAGGACTAAAAACTGCGAACTGCAGTAGCACCGGGGTGTAAATACCTCCCCCACTCCCGCCCCTCCACCTCTACTGTCGAAAAAAGGCAAATAAATTATAACATTTTTCACACGACGTGGGTATGTATGGGTACGCGATATGCGCACGAGGGGAATGTTGAAAGGGATGGATTGTCGTCACGGTTGGACTGATAGCACGCGTCGCGAGTCTCAGACGCAACAATTTTTTTCCACGTACTTACGTGTTTCACCAAAATTACCATACGCCGTGCGACACATTTTCGTTCCTGACAGTCGATATATTCTCGGCAACTTGGGTTTCTCGAAAATCGTCATATACCTACCAGCCTTGTACTCTACTTCCGACTCGGAATTCCCACCAATAAAACAAGGGTCGGACTTGGTCCAGTCAGTTTTGTACTCACGTGAGACAACCCGATCACAGATGTTTGTCATAGTCAATTTTCTCCTCCAAATTATCGGGTGCAGGTACTCGGCGGTGGCGTAAAGAAGTAGGTAGTCGTTAAAAAGACGGCGGGCAAAGAGGATGGGTAAAGATCGCAACTTCGTTCAAATGGAACCTGAGACAGTTCTACTTCCGAGCGGTAAAACGGCGCGCGGTTAATTTTCCTTTCTCATCTCCGGCGAGGGCTGTAGAGCGGCCTGCACACTGGGCGTGGCGCATTATAGGCTAGGGTGGTGGAGGGTAATTTGGAAATCCTTGTTGCTGGATTACTTCGGTACCTACTCCTCGACGCCGTGTGCTCGTTGTAGCGAGAAACGATCGGCGAGGATATCCTGAGACTTATCCCAGTCTCAGACATCGCTGTATCCTCGAGCACCGATCAATCCTTCCCGCTGCATCCTTCGTTCCGCAGCGTGTGTGTTTCACGTAGGAAGCGAATTGTGTGTGTGCCTGGTACGTACGTAATTTTTGGACTCCTGCCTAAACTTGAACACACAGATTTCTTGGCGAGTGGGTGAGACCTCCATGATCACGTGCATTTGTGTGGATAATGAGATTCCAGATTCGTGCCACTCGGCTAATCGCGACTGTCTTTTGCTGGGGCGAAACGTTGTAACTGCCAGATAGTTTCCAGCACGTTGTCGAGGATATTTTTTCACCGTCTGAAGCCGCAGACGAAGAGTTACGTACCTGTGTTTTCGAGGATAAGGCTGGAGGTCTCGAAGCATGTTGTATTCGGGGCATGTTTTACGGGTCTGAACTCGTGGATACTGGCTTAAAGAGGCTTAGCCAATTCAGAATCTTGTTTTCCAGTGTAATTCAAGAGATTAGCTAAAGAACTTCGTTCCAGTAACAATGGAACGTGCGCCTTTTTTACAAACGTATCAAACATTTGCTACTCAACAATGTTGAACGAATTAATGTAGGTATGCACAGTGGTTAACTGATCTGATCATAATTTGCAATGGTTTCAAACAAACGAAGTATTGTCAAAACAGTGTGAAAATTTTATGAAATTTCATAGGCTCGTTTGAAATATCGAAAATTTGAAACTATGAATAAATTTTTTATGAAAAAGAATCCTTTTCATTGTTTGCGACAGAATTTGGTTTGAATTTGATTCACCGGCAAACGAGCATCCCAAGTATCATAAAATTTCGACAGCAACCTCATCTTGTTACAAAAATTTTGCAACAGAAGTTGTATTTTTAGTTGAAATTCTAACACCATTGTACTTTGATTGTAAGCGGTAGACCCCTGACACGAAAAACACGCTACGTGAAATAAATCCACTTTTATACACCATTCATTGTAAGCTTTAATATTACAAACTGAGAGAAAAATATGCAAGATTGCAGTACTCGAAGTATGATAATTTCAACAACTTTTACGGTCGCAGTGACATTCCCGTTATTTCAATACAACCTCGAGTCAAGGTCGAGAGGATTTCTTACAGTATTTTTCTCTCGATGTCTATTTCTTTTTTCTTTTCTCTTTTACTTCGTACGAGAATACTCAGACAGTGCACAGATTGTTCCGAGAGTCGAGTCTGCAAAAAATGTTCAACTCTTGGTACAGTCTATTGTTTAAAAAATACACTTAATTTATATCAAAGTACCTTTGTAACATTTGTGACCGTACTATTCTCCAATCACACGTAACGTACAGGGCTGTAACCGAGACCAATAAGATAACCAAAACCGGTCCATCTATCACAAGCACCGCGAGAGAGATGTCTGAAAGTTTCGGACGCTTATGCTTTAAGGTATATTTACTTGGTAACTCGCATAAATATCCGACACCTTGTTAGAACTCTCTCGAGCGTGTCTGGTATACTTGGAGGATATCGGGGGACGGATGGTCTTGAGTATGGGTCTGGGGGGGTGTGGATTGCTGGGAAGTTGAAGAGGGCTCGAAACGGGTGATATCGACCTGCAGGGCTGCAGTATCGAGGTCCGGACTCCGACTACTTAAGAGCTCGAAGCACCGGGAGGAAGAAGACACTGCAGTGAACCGGAGTTGCAGTTTTGAACCGGCGCATCGACGGAGCTGGCAGAAGCGAGAAACGCGTTGCTCTCTCAATTCCGTAGTGCATTGCAGTCGATTGGGTCCCTCGGGAGTCCTGCAAGCACCGCGGGAGTGAGGTAGCCTCGTGTCCTTTCAGCACAACATACCGGAGCCAACACTTCCAGTAGTCACGTTCATAAGAAAATCTTCACTTGGCATGAATCGCTGCGGATCCTAAAAAACGACGGTGCTGCCTTTGATAAATCTATCCAGAGATATTCGGCAGCTTTCTCTCTCTCTCTCTCTGTCTCTCTCTCTCTCTCTGCACATTTCTCGGATGAAGAACTATACGTCAAACTTTTCAACTCGATCGAGTCCCGTCTTCTTCTCATTTCGGTGCCTCAGTTTTTGCTCAAATTATACGGGGTATTCACTTTTGTGGGTTGAGTTTTATGAATGGGAATGGCAGCCTGCATCTGGTTTGAGAAAAGTTCAATTTTTTACTTTATTCTAAAAGTCATTACTCGCCGTAACGCCGCGAGATTTCGGTCAAAATTTTCTCTCAAGAGTTAGACTTCAGAGATTGGACTAAACTGGAATGAGTTTCAGAAACTCCGAACATCCGTGCGCGTCGCTGATTATTATCCAGCCTGTTCGGAGAGGTTGAGATTTTTCTGAAAATAATTACCAACGCGACTGAGTCTAAATCTGTCTCGTCTTTCGGAGTTGCCTTATATACAAATGCCCTAATGGTTGTCTCGGTATTAATTGGTAAGAGAAATTTAATACCTAGATTGAGACGGCGAGGAGTCGGAAAGTCAGCGAAACACTTTCAGGAGTAGAAATAAAAAGAAAATCATTGAAATTTATACGAGATCTGTTTCATTCGAAAGAGGGGACGATACCGGCTGTAGTGGGTGGATATACAATAAGAAGATGCAGAGACATTTAATTATTCGAAGGACCGAACGCGAGTGGAAAAGCGTTCTACCGCCAGCCTGCAGACTGTAGAGAAGAGTATTTATGCTGAAGCGAGAATAAATATTCATTATTCAGAGACTGATTAACCGGGGCTTTACGTATCGCGTGTTGTTGTTGGTAGCATCCGGAGTCCTCGTTGTAGCCAATTACTGTAGCGTGCCTAATAAAAAACGAGAATGGGGAAAAATGAAGGACAATGGAATATTCCGAGGGAGGAATTACAGTGCAACTCGGAACTCGGAATGCGAAGTGGTGGTGGGGGGTGGGGATGGGATAGGAGAAAGGCGTTTTCCTCGGTCTCAATTTTCCCTCTTTTTCCTCCTGTCACCGCCGTCCCATTCTCTCTTTTGTGCTCGTATCAACGCCGTTCGGGAGTTTCCATTTGTCTGGATAGAAGGAGTCTTCTCGATTTAAAAAGACCCCCGCACTTCGAGTAGCGAACTGGAAGCGTTTAATTCACGCTTCGTAAGCTCGTTCGCAGAAGGAGTAGCTGGTATAGAGCTATACGGTTCTCAAAGCACGGAATGCGAAGGATATTCCAGCGCTCATCCTCGAGGAGCTACCTTCCTTGCCGACGCGATAACTCCCTCTTATAATAATCCAACTTATGCACCGGGTTTCTTGCCAAATTTCAAGACCCTCCAAGCTGCCGTACGAACGGACCTCTCCAAGTTCGCAGAGTATTCTTCTTTTTTTTTTCGCGGCAAAACTCTCCGCCGATGTTAAAATCGAGTCGCTGGACAAGTTGAGTTCAGGATGTGATACATATGTAGAATTGGGTCTGGATAACGGGAGGCGGTTCGTACCCATGTATGTGCTTCGCGTCTTTCTCTCTCTCTCTCTCTCTCTCGCTCGGAGGAATTTATTAGTCGGTAGAATCGTCGGGGGAATCCCGTCATTCGAAGCGAATGAAACTCAACCGAAATGAATTGACCTCGGGCCATTTTTGGAGGCTGTCATTCGGGAGATTGGCCAGAGTCTGATAAAAGTTCGGATAAAATTCCACCCCGTGTATAACCGAAACCGCCCCCTCCTACCGACATCTGAACAAACAAATGTTTGATGTAACACATTCTACCGATATTGAGAAGCCGAAAACTCGGAGCTGGTACCCGCGAAACTCGGGACTGAATAAATTGTTCACCCTCCTATTCAAGTTGTGCTTTTCATGCGGCAATGTCTGCTCCGGTACCCATTGTCGAGCTTTCACGCAATCTAGCTGTCGCTTCGCTTAATTCAGTACATTTTCGGGACGAGGAAAAGCAAAGGAATCGAACACATTTCGAACGACTGGGAATATCCGTTGCCACGTTGAATTCTATAACGCGTTGTCAGATTTCGAGTTTGAAAGAACTTTGAAAATACGCGAATTATTTGCTGATACGATAAACATGCGAGGTAGATCGAGACTGTGAATTTTCATTCGACAGTAGCGCGATTCAATAGGATCTATATTCACTTTCTGATCAAATTTGTATGGACAGGTTTTATTAGCACTATATCACGGAGTAACCCTGCATGCGTTTGGATTCGCTCTGGTAAGCCGATTGAGGCAAACTTCTTGATCAATAGGAACCCTCCTTGCTTCCATTATTCAGATCCCCAGTTCGGCTGCAAATCCGTCGGCAACGGTTTGAGCCTGTGTAAAATACGGGCCAAGTTTACGAGAAACTGTGGAAGCCGCGATTCCGAGTGAAAATTCATTGATAATCTCCTTAAAACCGCAGGTACCTCAAGATCAGCGTACGTAATAAAATTTAAACACCCCGAAGAAATTTCAGTAACAGTTTGGAGAAACGGAAAATTTTGCAATTACGTACCGGACAAAATGTTCCAGTTTTAAATTCGTAACTCTCGCACTTCGATCGCTTCGCTAAAAATTTAACCAAGCTGTTGGTGGCGAGCGTTTTAGTTTGTGGCTACAAAAGTTCCGGGGTATGATACGACACGAGATTCCGGGGCTTTGCTAGTCTCATAAAAATTGCAGCGAAGAGGAAGGAGGAAGGCCGAAGCGGCCAGCGGAGGTTTATTCGTTTGGGGGCAAAGCAGAGCAGTAGTTCATGGCGTCGCGGCGTCGTCGGCGAACGTCTAATCCTCTGCAGAGGCTGCGGGATAAAGGCACAGCTATACCGCGTGTACCTGTAGGTAACACCCACACACGGTTGTGTATGCGTGGGAAAAGTATAGCGGCGAGCGAAGTGCACACAGGGTGAGCAACAGGTTGGAAACAGGGGGTTGAATCGAAGCTCGTAGGTATTACTTTTTTAGGAAGACTTATCGTAGGTGGCAGGACGACGCGCGTTAAACTTAACCGCAGTTCAAAGTTAACGTAGCTTTGATCACCGGCGGATCGATGACGTTCCGAGCGGCCTCGAAACGAGTATTCGTGATAATTCAGCGACCTCTCGCTCTTCGGTATGCGAAATTCGTCGGTTATCCGAGTATCGTTGGAAGGACGAAGGCGCGGAGAATGGCAAAGAGAGAAGAAGGAGATAAGGAGGCTGCGGAGTGACAGGAGGAGAAGCAGGTCGGAGACAAAAATGATAAACCGGTGCGACCCTTAAAATCCGGAAGATAAATGAAGAACCGTGCGAAGAGCCCGCCGCTCTGTTTGCCGACTCTCAAACTGGTCGTTCGTTACTTTGACGTGGTGATTTTTTATCCCCGGATATTTTATGGTACTGTTGAAAAATATATCAAATATATAATAAAACGAGGGGAAGAGAGGGGCGGAGATAAAGACGCGAAATACGTCAGCGTTAAATCACGACGCTGTAACTGACAATCATTTTTTTCACCCCCGCGGCATTGTTCGATATTGTCCCGCAGTGCCACGATGATTAAGAACCGCCGAATCCTCGAGCTTCTAGCCTTCGAGTTTAACGCAACTCCGTAATTTTCGTCACCTAATTCGCCGAAGGTTCTCTGGGCGCCGATTACTGACCAATATTTTCTTCTTCTCAAATTTTTATCCAGGCAATCCCACGGACCTTCTTCCCGCGCTGCTCCTCGTCCACGGCGACTCGTACTCCTGGGGCGCCGGAAATTCTCTGGATGGAACAGCCTTGGCGGCCCAGGGCCGGCTCATCGTCGTCTCCATAAACTTTCGACTCGGTGTTTTGGGTGAGTTTGGGTTCCGACCAGTTTACAAGTGCGCTTCGCTTCTATTTACTTTTTCATAACTTATCATTTCATCTGTAATCTGACCGTACTACGCTTATCGTTATAGCTGCGCGAAGTGTGGTACTAGAAGCTACTACTCAAACTTTGACATCGAGCAAAGAATTGGTACATCTGCTGTACTTTTTAAGCGTGCTTCGAAATGAGCCATAAATAATCTTGTTATGAATTTTGTAAAGCCTATAGTTTTTGGAACATGTTTTTTTTGCTTATCAATTCGCTTCGTTTTGAATGTGAAATTTTATTGATATTACTGTCGGCTACACGATCAACGTCAAGTGACGAAACGAATCAATGTCGGTATCGATCGAGAGGAATTTCTATTTTCATCCGCGAGTGGAACGTTTATTGATAGAAATAAAGGAGCTTCGATGGCATGAAAAGCGTATCGAATAAGGTAAAATTCTCTACGCACACTGGGTAATAGTTATGAGATCCGTTCGATTGAAATCTGTTGCCACTCGTGGACCCAGGACGGTGTAAAATTGACAATAAAACCTCCCGGCGGAGAGCGGAGCTGCAGGGCAGTTTGGGGAAAATTCGGAAGGCCTACAAGACGGGTATACTTGAAAGTATCATGAAAGTCGATGATCACGTCGAGTCAGAAGAGCGGCCAAGTCATAGCTGGGAAAGGTTCATGCATAATGCGAGTACAAGGGTTCGAGACTAAAGTGATTTTATCCAGAAGAGACTGGCGCGAGAGGCGGGAAATTTGAAACCTGCAGGGTCAATCGTGGGCTGGGTTAACATCTGAACTCGGCGAATATCACTCGATATAATCTTACGAGGATTTCGGATCTCCGGAAGCCCGGTCCTTTCCTTCCGCTGAATGTAAATAGCTCGATGATCTGCTCTGAATATTTGCCAAGGATAACGAGCTGTCTTTGGGTTTGCCGAAGATCTCGTAACCCGATACCCTATACTCTCAGCTCCCTGCCGTTCCAGCTCCTCCTGAAAGGATGTCGAACAAGTTATCCGAGGACCAAAAGCCGTTCCCGTAACCCTATCCCGTGCCTGCGAATACCGCCGCTCGCCTTTCGCGGGTCAAGTGTACAAAAGTCATCCTTAAACCCGCGGCAGTCGAGTCTCGTCGTTTCGTTGTTATAGACGTTATAATACAAAAAGCTTTCAAAGCTCTCGCATTGTTCCGAAAAAGTAAATTTTATACTGCTCAAGTAATCGCGGACGGAGAGTAAGGGATGGGAATGAGGAGGAAAATGGCCCGAAGGGAAGCCGCCTCCGCTTTACGCTCCTTGAAATACGAAAAACTGAAAAAGGAAATTCCCCCTTTCCTTCAAACGTGATACAGCGAAAAGGGAACCCTGAATCACTTCCAGGTCGTCCTCGGAGAGCTGAAAGAAACCAAACAAAAACCGTAGTCACGTATTACACAATTGTCCTGAAAATACATATAACTCGCAAAATCTGGGATACGAGAATCGAGACTCAGGTTGTACATTTCGGCAAAATACAAGCCATTTGAGAATCGTCCGAGCACTTTGTAACGATCTGTCAAAAAGAGAAGATCTGCCGAAACCGCAACAAAGTCTAATTGACTTTTTGAATCCCTCTAGTTCACGTGGAAAGAGGAATACTCCGGTTCTGTAAACGTATAAGGAAAATGGAGAAATAGACGGTTAGACGAACGAAGCCTAACGTTGATTTCTATTTAGTATAGAGAGAGAGAGCGAGAGACAGAGAGACGGAGAGAGAGAGAGGAGACAGGTTTCAGAGGGTGTATCACCAATTCTGTAATCGAGACATTTATACCGCGTTAGTGCCTACGGGGGAATTAATTCGTAGCTCTGGGCCCAGCCTCGTTTGGGGTTAAGGTAACGTTTTGAGCGAGGAACATGGCAGCCCGTCCTTTTCACCGTGTGTGGTGAATATGCCTGCAGAGGGTATTTACGTTCGTGCGCGGGGAGTTCGGCGTTTGCTAATCGGTCCCGGTGAATACTTAACCGGTTAATCTACACGCTGAATGTCCCCCTAGCGTTTCAGGTCCCCGATTACAATTAGGAAAAGTAAGCAGCCACTTGACGCCACACACTCGGTCGGCTGATCGATGGAAGCTGAGAGAGCGAGGCGAGAGGCTGTTGTTGCCAAAAAATATCCTGCCTGTATAATACTCGAGGGGTTTATCGGGGTTGTAACGAGTCTGCGATCGGCTCAACCCTTCGAAGAGCGAGCTTTGACTCGTTGACGATTTTGAGACGAAGGCGAGGAAGAGAGAAATTCGGAGGGCAAACATCAAGACTGCGTCGATGTGTTTCGGGAGAGAACTTTTCGAAGAACAATCTTCCGAGAGTTTTCTTCTCTTTTATTTTCTCACTCCTACTTGCCGGTCTCTCGTTACTTCATGAATTTTCCTTTCGCGATTCACCGCACGAACGAATGTGTCAGGCGTATAAAGGATCCTAAAAGAGATACAGACGCGGTCTTTTTTTTTTTTCCTTTTTTTATTTTGCCAAAGTGAACTCTATAAAGGGTTACTTTTTACGTTTCTACGTCGGTCTGTCTCAACAAGAGATTCTTTTTCCCAGCGCAGTTTTATCACGCCGTTTTATCACTGCGGGCTTTTGAAAAGCAATCATAGATCTGAGTCGGGTGTCCTGAGATCTCCGCTCTTGCACGTCGGCACGTCTGATTCAATTGTAGTAAAAGCAGCTGTCGTACGACGTAAGGCATTAAAGGCGGCTCCGATCATCGGAAAACTCTGGAATTTGGCCTGCGAGACGTTCTCCTTGAAAATGTATCAACCAGGTAGTAGAGAAAATGTAAAACGTACGGTCCCCAACCGATATCGCGTCGTAGTCAATTACATCCCGCCATTTCGAAAGTTTTTTTGTTGTTTTTTCCAAGTATCTGCATGTCTCTTGTAAATTCGCATTTTTTCATTTTATTTCTCCCCGTGTATAAACGTGAATTCAGCGAGACACGGGATCGTTCTACTGTTAATTCTTGTCCATTTCCGACAGACATTAAAACGTTTAATTTAGTAGCACGAATAAAAATAGTCCAGCGATATTTCAAACGAGAATTACGAATTTGTTGAGAGGGTTCAGCCCCGTTTGTTGAGAAATTTTTGTTTACCAAAAACTGAAATTTCTCATCGTCGTGTGAATGAATTATAGATGATTTTTCTTGCGAATAATTCCATCCCGCTGAATTGAAATTTTGGCAATTCGCCATGGTAAATACCATAATCAAATACGTTTTATGAAAATTGCACGGTAATATCACGGCTGAGCAAAATTATAACGCCGCGCAGTTCTCATTTCGCATCGGATTGAATAAAACGTTGGAACGTACTGCAGGAAGTTTAACGACGAAGTATAGCCTTGGAATTTGACCATAACAATAGGAATTATAGCTTCCCCCGCGGTTCCTCTCTCTCCTCCTCCACCTCCGCCGACTCTTTGCATCCGCAGACGTTTATTTATATCCTGATTGCATCTTTGCGGATTATGCAAGGAAAAGAGTACAGACGGGGGGCGGGTCTCGGAGGTCTCCGGGTTTCCCTGAAAACAATGGTTCAAAAGAAAATGCGGCGTTGACGACGTCGACGACGACGACGAAGGCGGGTCGGGTGTAATAATGAGGGAGACAAAAGAATCCCCGATGAACGGCATGCACCAGACGTCGAGAACCTGCGTTTCATCCCTTTTTGCAATCGCCGAATCACTGCAGGAAATCCAGCGCAACGAGACGAAAAGCGTCGACGATCACTCCGTCAAACGGCGGATCCTGCTCCAGGATCGTCGGGCTGTCCGATCGACACCCTTCGTCCCGTTTTCGTCCTCTCTGCTCCCCGGGGAAGTCCGAGGGAATTATCCGGCCTGCCTCCGTCGCTTTCTCGCCCTCGTCGGGACGCCGTGGTTAATCTGCGAGCCCTAACCTTGACCCGAAGCGCCGTCGGGACGTCCATCCGTTAGCGTATAACCGAGGGTCGAAACCGGACAACCAGAGACGGCGGTGAGCCATTGAAAATTGGTTGGACGCCTAGGTGGACGAGAGGAGAGGAGGAAGGGACGCGTATGTGCGGTGTATTTCACATTCTTGGCACATTTTGATTTTCACCTTGTATGTACATGGTATACGCGCCTAGGTGGCGTGGTATCGAGAATCTCGGAAAAAACTTGCGACGGTGAAACCGTCTCGCCGAAGCGTGATATTCACCCCGGTTTCTTCGTGTATATTTCTATTTTCGCGTTACTTTCGCCGAATGGAATTCGCCTGATAATAATATACAAAAGCGGAGGTAAATGGAATATAAAATAAAATAAAATAAAATAAAATAAAAAATATAAAGAACAAAAGGTAAAGGAGAAAGAAATGTGGTTTTTCTTTTTTTTTTCTCACTTTCATTTCTCTCCTCTGCCGCATAGTCATATTATAATATATTGTATAGGTATAACGTCGTGAAAATTGTTTTACGAAAATTTTTCACCGAGAAACGGGATAAAATTCCTGTGACCCGGGACAAAACGCTCGCTATGAGTTGTATATAATATTACATTATACGTTGGCGTATTTAATAATGGTAATGATAATTATAATAATATAAACCCATATCATTATGGAATAATTTAATCGGGTTGTTGGAAACTTTTCAAGTATGAAAATAAATTCCTTTCCCCTGTGTATACATATATATATATATACACGTGCAGGCAACTGACAGGGGCCTTAGAGCGATAAGCAGCGAAGAATGGAAGAAAACAGGGAGTGAAATACCGAAATTTCTTTTCTGCTTCTTCTTTTTGTTTAAGCTGAAAAAAAAGGAAACGCTGAGCTCATAACAATACCATCAGAACCACCCAAATACCTCTCTCTCCCTCTGCCCTGATAAACTAATCGATTACACCGTAGTTGAAGCGAAGGACGAAAAGAAGACCCAGATTTTCTTTGACGGAAAATTTTTCAGAAGTTATCCAACAATCCGTACTTGTGCATTGCACGGACATATTTTTGTTCACTTTCTTTTTGTCACCGCAGTGTAGAAGCACAGATAATTTTATATTTTCGATACCAGCTTATAGGTATATGTATAACCTACGCATATCATGTACGTATGTATGCACGCACCAATAACCTCGGTATACGTGTAATGTATGGGCCGAACGAAAATTCGGGGGAAAAACAACACGATATTGACGTTATTACCATGAAAAAGGCGTTATTCATCCCCTTAAATTGGACGCCTCAGTACTCGCCCGTCAAACTGACACACCAAATGGTATTTATTGCTTTAAAGAGAGTGAAAAGAGCGAGAGGGTGAGAATGAGACAAGCAAAAAATGTTATAATAAGACATGGTCGGGTATAACAATATTGCACGTGTGTATGTATGTATATGAAGTATTCCACGGCAACTCGACGAATGATTTTCCCTCACAATGTTTAATTTCGTTTATAATTTTTTTTATACGACTGCTCTAACTCTACACTGTGCCAGATTTTTCTCTTCAACCGCTATTTTTTTTTTTATAAATTTTCAAAGATCGCAACAGAATAATGTTTTTTATATGAATTGTCGAAAAAATTCTTAAAAATTCTTCGATCAAAGACGATCATCTGAGGCCGAATCCGGAAGTTGAAACTGTTTCTTTATATTTATTGGAATAATTAGAGAAAAAAAATTGCCAAATTTGCTTCATTTGATATATATGTTGGTAATTATTAATTTTTATGAACCAAGCGGATGATTACAATTACCAATAAAAAATACTAAATTAAGCAAATTTGGGAATTTTCAATTTTCTGAAATTAGACGGATAAGAATGTAGAAATATGGATTTCATTTCCGGATTCGGTTTAAAATTATCATCTTTGATCGAGGAATATTTGAGAATTTTTTCGAGTTAGATCTACGACGATCGTTAAAATAATTATGAACGAAGTCAAAAATGGTGAGGGAGAATTATTTGTCGAATTGACGAGGAATACCTCGTATGATGTGTGAAATCTGTGTTGCAGACCGTGTTTAATACGGATATTGGATGAAATGTATAATACAACAGGCATTGTGGCTAACTGGTTGTATTTCAATGAAACACCTGACTCAAACTTCCGACAAACTTATACCTTTAAGGCAGTTAAAACGAGCATGTACCGTATACGTTATTCAGCATCAAGCAGTAGGTGCTGTAAGAGTTTAATTTAATTACGTCGACTAAACGTTTGCTAAATTCTAACCCTAAACGCGTGCGTATTGTTAAATTCAGGGTTCGATTATTTTAAACATCCCTTTTATAGCCTCAGTTTCTATTTCCTGCACAGTTAATCTATTACGATAATTATTCAACTGCTTTAACGACTCGGAATGTTCGCCAAAATTAACAAAACTACAACAACGAGTCGAACAATTTACTGAAACTCTATGAAAAAAATCTTTGCAACCATTAGAAACGTTTTCAAACCAACTTTGTAGAAAAAAAATATACAAGATGTAAAAAAATTTATACATACTTAGCTGCGGCAGATATATAATGACAGTAATATAGTACGAAAATTTTCTTCCCAAATCTCACACTTGAACCCTTTTTAAAATATCACCTAGAATCGATGAGAACCCACCTCATGAGAAATGTCGCAAAGTATCATCTTCGGAAGGAGTTCGATACAAAAATCGTACAACTACTGCAGTGAAAAAATATTTCGATCGGGTGTAAAAAATATCCGCGAACAATAATACCGCCGCGTAAAATAAAGTCAAACAAAAGTTTGAAAAGTACGAAACTTTCATTCTCGATGTCGGAGTCGATTTCGCACCCTTCATTGTATAACATCGAGGGAACCAACCAACGAGTAGCGGAATAAAACGGATTAAAATTCGTACGATAAATCTGTCGATGCAGAGACCAAAGGGTGGTTTCACACATAGTTGGTCATAGATTATACAATATTAACCGATATACCACGGATATACGCTATAAACGGACTATACACGCGACGCTGGTACATGTAGATTACAGAGTAGAGCGTGCTAACTCCGTATCCCTGGTGCACGTGTACGTCCCCCACATTCCGCCGGCGTTACACACCCCCAACGACGCATACAAGCATAGGTGAAGGACGAGGGTCGGGGGCGGAGGGTGTGTTGTACGCAGGGAGGGAAGGAAGGAAGCGCGCGTTCGTTCTCCGTGGGCCGAGGCAACCCCCGTATTGATTGTGGCCGTTTATACCAGCCTTGACGGGGCCCGGGCCTTCTCCTCACGGGGTGCGTCGCTGGCCGCGAGTTGTCGGAGCTTTTCACCACGTCACGCCTCTCAACCCCCTCCCAACGCAACGCAACGCGTAAAGCTCAGTCGTTGCATCATCCTTGTGGAAAAATATGCTCGAGTTTGAGGGAGATGGGAACGTAATTTGAGGAGAGGAGAGTGCGATAAAAGATGTTGAGATCGAGAGGTGGAACGGGAAAAGACGTTCGATGAGAGAAAAACGCGAGAGATAATTTTGAAGGAATTTAGAGATGAAAGAGATCATTGTTTGCAGAGTCCGAGACAAAATATTTCTATACGCAGGTAGCTGTAGAAAAGCTGTGCAGCTCGTTGCGGATCCGTCCGTGAATATTTTTAAATGATTCTTGGGGCAAAAACTGTTTGACAGAGCCATATGCTCTCGCGAACTTTTTATAGACCTCGCGGAGAGATTGAAAACTCCTGAACATAAGTTTTCGCTATCTGTAAAAGAGTTTGGGCAGCGTTCGCGTTAAGTGTGTCAACCCGTTCCGACTTGGCTTACAAATATCGTTATACCACAGAAACTATTGATCTCGTTGCAACTAAATATAGCCTAAAACCTGGCTAGACGTTTTAGCTATCTGTAAGGAAAAAAAGAATCAAAATCGGTTCAGGAGTTCTGGCGTTACAAGCAAACATACGGACAGACAGACAGACAGACAGCGAAACGTTGAGTTTTATATATATATATGTATATATATATATATACATATGGAGAAGACAGAGAAGTGAAGTGAAAAGAAGAGAAGAGATACGTGAAATTATCGGTTGTTTACCTGAGAGCTCACTGTTTGTAATAAATATGTTATTGAACAAGGGTTCACGTCGATGTAAGCATTATAGGTAACCGTGCATTTTGATGGGAAAATTATATCAAAATACAAAAATAATACGATTTGGGTTTAAAAAATTTAACTTGGCTTCATTGACTTCTTACATGTATAGTCATTGGTATATTATTTAGTGGTTATAATTGAATTATTCGAAAAACATTAAGAATCTAGCGTAGTTGTTGAAAACCGCAGAGTGAAATGAAACAGGCTTGTTTCAAAAAGGCTACGTCACTGCTTTGTGTGTTTTTTTTAAATGCGAAAATTGTATAATATTGACAGCAATACGACTCTTTTCAAATTACCAATAATTACAAAATTCCGCCGTTTGAATTAGCCGTTTATGACTTTGTTTTAGATTGCAAATAGATTCATTGGATGAAATCCAGATCAACTGGCTTGAGTTTGATTTCTCATTAACCTTGACTTTGTCATTTTCCCAATTTTTTCTATTTCGTTTTATATCGTACGATCGATACAACCTTAACTTGTAGAGAACTTGTACTTGAACGAGTTAAATTTTGTTTTCGAAAAGGCGTCCCGTTTACGAGTACACAACAAACAAACTTTGAATCGCATGAATTTCAACTGTAACCTCGAATCGTTGTAACAACATTAGGAAAATGACGTCATATATTCCATCCAGTTTTTGTTATCGCCTACAAAAGTACAATTCTTCGTTCAACGTTGATGCATCGTAGCTCATTTCCGTTAATGAATTCAACAAATCAACTCCTGCTGCCAAAGTCACCTGAATTATAACTCAACCAACACGTACTCACCCTCGTAACGTGGTGAATAAATGGCCCCTGGTGTTTGCACCGCAACATTGCCGACCAGTCGAGAAAGGATCACGCACTCACCTGTTCACTCTTTATTACACCGCGATGTCGTATCACGACTCAACACTCGGTGCTCGAAGCAGGTGTTTATCCGAGATCGGTTTGATGGGAACTAAACGATCCTCGGTATTTCGATTCCCGATTCGACCTCTGTTATGGCTGGTGCGCAAACACCGTCAATGTTATTGACCGATCAATACGGCTTTTGGTGCCCAGCGCCGATCGGCCGACGATATTTCAACAGCGATTTTACCAGAGGCGAAATGTTGCACTGTTGAAATATAAACGATTTGATTTGTAATTTAAGGAAAATTAGACAGATAATAATGTGAACTCTTTCACCGTTGCGTTGTCTTAAAACGTATGTAACGATGATGAGTAATTTACTCTGGCATACAAATTAAGATGTAAAAAATATTCGCGCCTTTTGTAGAATGGATTGGTATTTCTTTATCAGCAATTACTCGAAATCGTATAAAACGAACATTATTTATCAATTTCAATTTGAGAACTCGTGTTCTCCGATAACTTCTTCGACCCGGTTCGGACTCATTTTCTTAATCTGGTCGTAAATAATCCGTAGCACGTTTCGCGAGGAGAGTTATACCTCTACCTATTTCAGGCTTCTATAAAAAGAGAAAAGGAAAAACAGTGCCCGTAGCGACGTTAGAAATGTGCCGAATAAAAAAAAAAAAAAAGAGGAATAAAAAGAAGAAAAAAAAAAAGAAAGTAATAGAAAAATGAATCGGGATGAGAATAATGAAGATAACAAAACGAGGAGCATTATATTTCGGGCACTTTGGAAGACAAGGTCTCCTCATCAGAACGGGCAAACTTTGCCGATATATCCTCATCTTCCCCATCGTCATCATCATCATCCTCTTCCTCCTTCACCTCCCCCTCCTCCGTCTCATCCTCATCCAACCACCGAAAAACTGCCAGCCGTACACGTGGGCGTGGATATTTCGTTGAAAGGTAGAAAGCCGTCTGCGGAGCCATTGTCGTAATTATTTGGGTTAAGTGAAAATGACAATGAGTGCGGTGATCTCGGTGAATGAAGAAGGATCAAGAGCATAATATAATGTTGTACATAACAACGGTAAGACATTACAATGGAAGTGGTGCAGCAAGGATACGGGTGTGAATGCAATATAAGAGTAACAACCGACGAGATTTACGCTACCGAGATTAAAAATATGCCGTACAATTAGCGACC
The DNA here is from genome assembly GCF_021155775.2 of Neodiprion pinetum. Lineage (NCBI taxonomy): Eukaryota > Metazoa > Arthropoda > Insecta > Hymenoptera > Diprionidae > Neodiprion > Neodiprion pinetum. The sequence goes on along the minus strand of NC_060233.1, from coordinate 33,693,219 downwards.
TAATTTTCCCGTTCGTTTGCCACAGGGATAAAAAGAAAATAAAAACAAATTCGGGGTTCGGATAGGAACGTTTTACATTTTTCACTTTTTGGGCGCTTCCGTTCGCTAATCAGTGACGGCGGTAAGCCAATCGGTGTTTTGTTTTTTACACGTCATACGTCTTCGTAGTCTTCCTGTTTGGATACATCTCGTGCGCACTCTTCACATTTGCTATTTTTATTTTCTTTTTTTTCCTTTTACCCCGCGCTTGGAGTGCGTTTAATAGTCTCCGCCCCATCCGGAAGTTCTTTCCTTTTTGAATTCCACCCCCTCGTTCGATTCGGCTCTGCGGGGCATCCAGAGCTTCGTTCCCCCTCCCCTCCCCCCCCCCCCTCCCCGCCCCCCGCAGCCGCAGATCTCAAGAGCGAAGCTACGTGAGGTGAATGTAATTGCGGAGCCAGCTATGAAAAGAATTAAAAAAGAAAAGGAAAAACGTGAAACGGAGAGAAAAGGAAAAAGGAAGCAAGAAAGGAAGATAAGAATCCGACCCTTATCCATCTATCACGCGGGAAAAATAATATATCATCGACTTGAAATTTTATTCACTGAATTTTTCTTTTTCGACTTTTCTTTTTTCTTCCCTCGCCCCTGTGAATTAGGTTTGGTATATATATATATATATATATACACACACGTATAACCTTCTCGCGGAGAAAATAACTGTCATTCCATTCTATTCTAAGCGTACATACATATAATTCTGCTCCCTTTCAATTTAATCCGCGGTGAAAATATGGCTCAAGAAAGAAACAGTGGTTTTTTTCCCCCGCGGTTTCATTTCCTCAGTTATACATTATATTTAAGGAAAAGTATAACGTCCGACCGTATTGTATAGATATACATTGTACCTGCAATATCAATAATGTGCTTCTGTTTGTGCTTTCCACGTTTTTCAGGCTTCCTAAAAACCGGCTCCAAGGCTAGCGCGCAGGGAAATTTCGGTCTGATGGATCTGGTGGCGGGACTCCATTGGCTGAGGGAGAATTTGGCCGCTTTTGGCGGCGACCCAGAACGCATCACGCTGCTTGGACACGGAACGGGAGCGGCGTTGGCCAATCTTTTGGCAGTTTCACCGATGGCTAGCGGTAATTACGAACGAGGATCAGATTTCAGGCTCCGCTAACACGAGCGATTTGCGAAAGAGATTTTACCCGAGTAGATGGTGATGTGAATTGCATTTTTGTTTTCAATCTTCGTTCGCGCGAAGCTTCGCTCGGAAAAGGGGGACGAGAGGTCGATCGCGGAATAGTTTTCTTCCATATTTTATACTTTTTTATTTTCCATTTTGTCTTTTTTTTTTTTTCATATTTCCACAAGTGCTTTTCTCCTCTACTTCAAACATGGAATAAAACGGCGAAGCGATTCTAGATAAAGCGAAATCGTATCGGCAAACCTCTCAGCGGGAGGATATCGAGAAAACTTTGTAGCACGAGCCGATAGCTTCTGCAGTGCAGCATCGAAGTCTACCGCGTGAAAGCTGAGCTCCACGCTTTCGAAAGCGGAAGTTTATCTCGTCGACGGTAACGTAGGGTGAAAGAGAAAAAAAAAAAAAAAAATACGTCGCGGGTAAATTGAGCGGAAAAAATATCTTGTACGAAACTTTAAATCACTGAGATAAGAAGGAAAAAAAATGAGAGAAAAAAAATGATATAGCAGAGTGCAGGGCTTGCAGTTTTGTTTGCCTATTCGTCCCGGGTGAACTCAATCGAAACCTCAAAGGTCAAATACCGAGCTTCAATCCTACAATTAGCCAACCAGATACTCTCCACTCGTTAACGGAAGACAAGGTGGGCCTTGAAGCTCGGAAAGATGTTGTTTACTTGGGCTCAAGCTCCAAAGGATTCGTCCGGTCAAAATCGACACAAGATTGGCGCGAACTCCCTAGAAATCGACGTTGAATCAACAAACTCTATAAAGTCAAAGGGCAAGTGATTAAATATGAAATCGCTTCGAAACAATTCTCTGGTCAAATAGGCATGACAATTCTGTCTGCTGAGTCAACGCGCACGAGCGATGATGGTGCGAAGAACAAAAAGAATCATGGAAAACTCGTTCAATTGCGGTAGGGTGAAATTTTTAGCGATCTGTTCGAACTCCGTGAATCGTTTGAAAAATTTATCGGTGATAGATGAAAAAAAATTAAGAAAGGTTCCTATTCAGACAAGTTACTTTTTCTGTCCATAAAGAGAATTTTGTTGAATCTATTCCTATTTTCCTTTCGCTGTACAACTGGGATTTTTAAAAACGTGAAAAAAATAACGGCAGGGGGGGGGGGGGGGGGGAGACAATCCTAGAAATGAGTCGGCAAGTGGAGAGCACAAGGGAAGATGCAAGTGTGCGTGCGTCTCCGGGTGAGTCAGGAGGAACTCTTCACCGCGAAAGAACGGCGAACTGCGATCCTTGGACACGAGATACTCGAGGTTTAACAAGCTTCCTCAAGCGGTGAAAACACAGAGAGGCAGATGACAGCAGAACGCAGATGTACTCGAGCACAAAACTGCAACCGCACTGCCCTCAGGATTATGTCGCTTTTTCGCTAACGAACCCCAGCCTAATATTCGGTAGACACACAATACTCTCGCCCTCCGCCACTCCGGCTAGATATGTACATACACCTATGTACATGCACACATGGATCTACGGGATGCCTGTGTACATACCGGGGTACATATCTGCAGTACAAAAACCTCCCTCCATACTTTCTGAAGCCGGTTATAAAGTCCGGCTTTGCTAGCCTCAGGCCTGAGTTACATTGTACAGGGTGTCTCTTGTTTCAATTTTCACAAGCTCGTATTTATCACCCCTGATATTAGATGTGTATATATATATATATATGTAGTATGTATATACCTATGTATTTTATTATGCGTGATGAAAATTCAACGAGATACTTGAGATTCCACGACGCTATATCAGTTTTTTGTGCATGCTTCATCCCCCTGTTGTTTCGTTCGAGCGTAAATTAACCTCACCAAACTGCAGAGAATTTCTTACCGATTGTTTCGCCATCTATTCTCTTCTCGTAGTAAATTTCAAGTAACCGACATGTGCGGTAAAATTCTGAGGTTCGTATTACCGATACTCGGAGGAAACACGGAGATCAGTGATAATCGTAAAACGGTCTGACTGCATCGACGATTTGTACTACTTGATCCGCGCGCTCTCTTTTCGCCTAATGTCTCACTAACCTGCGGAGTAGACGCCTTATTTTTCGATCACCGAGTACACTCTGGGTCTGTCAGTTCCTATGCTTTTTTCACGGTCTACCATTTCAGAACTACTCATCCCCTCAACTTGAATACATGAACCAATAAGTGAAGGACTCTTGAAATACGGTGAAAACTAGGCATACGTTTCTCCGTTTGCAGCTGATCTCGCGGGCGAAAATTATTTTATACATACGTGTATATATATATATATATATATATATATATATATATATATATATATATATATAGTATATTGTACCTGCCCCGAAGCTTTGAGTTACATTCCTGTTCTATACAAGGGGCTTAGAGAGGATGGCGGCTGTACATGACGAAGGTTTGCTAAGCCCTGAGAGAAACACAAAGTAAATGGTAGCCCTAAAATCTCAATAAAGAGACCGCGAAGGTGCGGTTGAACCGAGGCAACGCGGAACTAGGGTCGCGTTTTCGAGTCCTTGCAGATGTGATCCTTGCTACGAATGGGCTTATCTTATCCTTTGCTTGTCAGCTACACTCGTCGTAACAATCTTTTTTTGCCGATCAAGCGGAAGGAATTACCTTGTCTGAATTACAAGTGAGATTCACTGTTTCCACGAGAGACGTGTTTCGCGGTGACGGAACCGTAGCGGTAATCAAATATTTCAGTTGCATACGTTTCGGTCGTTTCGTTTTCCGTCAATATTGTACAAGTCGGCAACTACGTGGATGTGGAATTCGTTAACTTTCTGGAACATGCGACCATCGTTGATTTAACGATTTGTCGATTTTACCAAATATGTTTGGATCAGCGAAAGATTGGTCGAAATAGTAGTTCGCGTTTTCGAGTGAAGCAAAATTTATTTCAACTGCAGAAAATATTTCTGTCCCCGTATTTGATGAATTCGACAAAATGTGTTTCAAAATTTTTTATTTCAAGCGTATATCAGTTGATCGGAGATCTAGTCGTATTATAATTAGGCAGGCTGGAAGGAACTCGAGTTCCTCATAAGTATAAGAAACAGGCGAATATCCACGTAAAAAAATATTTCATAAAAATTCCCTGCGGCAGCTCGAAAATTTATGGGTTTCCTTCAAATCGAAGACCCCACGAAAGATCGAAATTAGTTACATAACCGGTCGAAGCTTTGCAAAGACTGACGAATCTCGCTCAAGATCACTCTAAGTAAATTCGTCCCCCCGTTTCCGGGCTAATCAAATAGAACAAGCGGCTTTAGACTAGCCATGAGCCTTCGAACCTCGACCGTTTTCACACTGAGATTTCAAGTTTGTAGAGAAAAAAAAGAATAACATCCGATTCGAGTTTCGAACTACAAATTCAGATTCGCGATTAACGCTTTTAAGGCCCTCGGATATCATATTACATTAAAATATGACAATTTTTATTTTGAACCACTATGAGGAAACTACAATTAGAAATTCTGGAAGTTTAATCTTGGGTTCGTTATCGGTGAACCAAAAAACCTCCACCTTCCAATTTCTACCAAAATCAGAACCTTTTAAAATAAAATTCGCCTATTTTGGATCGTCACTTTGAAATTTGCAATTCGACTTCAGATTCGTGACGAGCTACCTAAAAAAACCGACAAGTACGAATTTTCATCGTGATCCAAATATTTTCAGTTTTTTTTTTTCATTCTATCGAACACGACGAATTTAAATTTTGCAAATCTGACCTTAGATTCGTGATCAGCAACCCAAGAAAAACTTGGCGGTATCAATTTTCATTCAAATCCATTAATTCGTTCTCAAGATATGATCATTTTTATTTAATTTTTTGGATTTTTGTTATTTGAATAATCGAAAAAGTACCGAACCAATCAAAGCCAAAGTCATTAAAATCCGATAACACGTTCTCGAGATATGGTAGGAGAAAAAAATTGATCACATACGTACACACACGCATAGACGACCGTCCGAAAAAGATCGAGGGTGATTCTCCGGACCCTGAAACGTCAACATTTTAGAATAACTTCCTCTTTTCTCTGCGTGTAACGCTTTCGCTCTCCTTGTTTCAGAGCTGGTACAAAGGGTGGTGCTCCTCGGCGGATCGGCTCTATCTTCGTGGGCGATACAGCGCGATCCTTTATCCGTGAAGCGGCGCGTTGCCGAGCAGTCTGAGTGCTCGGGGGACGTAGAGACGGACGACATAGCCCCGTGTCTCCGGCTTCGATCCCTGGAACAGCTTTTGGACGTCAGGCTCGATCCTCCAAGATTTACCTCAGGCTTTGCCCCGTTCGTCGACGGCGCCGTTCTTCCCATTGCAGCCCACCAGGTTAGCGAGACACTGAAATAAGGCCTCGAGCTGACAAACCCTCCCCCAACTTTCAAGTCTTTCGACAGGCGACTCTCCGCCTCTAAAGTATACATTCTCCGTGCGCCTTTCTCCTCGCGAGAAGATGGAAATTCCCTATTAAATGCTCCCTAAATTCGTCGTAAATTACACCCGCAATTCCGGACCATTTACTGCCTACTTACGTATAACGGTGTATTATAAAATTATTGACTTGCTCGATATTTTGTTATACTCAAGTTACGACTTTGTTGTCCAGCTCTGGGATGTCGATACAGGGGTTTCAACTCTGATCTTGAGTGTTGGACAACCACCCTGACGAATGATTTGGAACGCTTGTAACCCTTGGATGAAATGAGAGCAAGAGTTTCTTCTCGTTCGTTTAATTTAACTCGGTTCCGTCGGAATAACCAGCCAAGTATCGTAACGTGCATTTTTACTTTCTTTAGAGTTTCGACGAGTGAGAACCAAGACGATTCGGTCGACAGAGTTTCGTATCAAAGAAGTTTCGTTAGAATTTACACGAGCGACGTGAGATATCCAATCTGATCAAACGTTCGAATCCTCGATCCCCCGAAGTGAAATAAAAGCCAGGCTCTCAAAGACGGCGTAATTCGAGCCGTATTTCGATCGGATGCAAAATGGCGTTATTCTTTATTTACGGTGAAGTCGCTGCCGTCGTTCCAGGCAATTAGACACCTCCCGGTGAACGGTATCGGTACGTCGATATATTATTTTCCCCGAAACCGCGCTTAACGACTCTTCTTGATTCCGGGACGCGATATTTCGAAAGGCAAATGCGAGGGAGTAGAAAAGACTCCTACCCACCTAACAACGGCGGAGAGAGAGAGAGAGAGAGAGAGAGGGAGAGAGAGAGACTTGAAAGATCGTCCGAGTCATTCGGGCGAGTGATTATATCGAGCCGAGGAACAAAGTGGAAAAATAACGAATCCCACAGACGTTCCAGCCGACGGCGGCATCCTCGGGTTTGATATCGGTGATCCCGGGTCCCGGCGCTGAGTACGCGGCGTTTGGTCAGCGGGATTTACTGATGGGATTAACTTCAGGTGAAGCCTGGCTGGACCTTACCGACGAAGATTTTCAGGTGAGTGGATAGCCAAGATAAATGAATCGCTCCTGGACTCCCGGGGAGTATGCGCGGGTTGCAGAGTGGTTTAGGCGGCCGGGAAGGATATCCGATAATTGAAATTGACCGATAAATCGGCGGCCATCGGCTCGGAGAGAGGCTGATACCGCTCGATATGGTGAAGGGTGAGAAACCTCGACGTACGTACGTGCTGCAGGTTCTCCTTGATAACACCTCGAGAGGATATTGTATCCGGCGTGAAAAAGCAAGCGATCGCGGGAAGAGATTCATCCCGATGGCTCGCTGCCGGGAGCTTCTGTTGTTGCAAGCTACGACGTGGAGTTCATCGGGACTCCTCGAACTTCCGATCAACGCTCCTCCGTTGTCGTGAAATTCATGAAAAAATATGTATATTACACCCACTCGTACGCGTGTCTCTGGCGGAAAATTAACAATTCATGAGGCGTCCTGCACGGATAAGCGTGGAGATAAAAGTTCTGCTACGGGTAAAATATCGGGATGTGGATGTATGGATCGTGGCGGAAAGCAGCTGACCTTTTGCTTTTTACAATCGGCGTAGCGGGGTGGATTTTTCGTTTTTCTCGCGCAGGGATTTTCGGATTATTCAAGCTTATACCTTCGCCCTTCCATTCCACATCAAGTTTTCAATCAGCTAATCCGCAAAAGAACTCGGGAAGATTACAAATTTGGTATTCCTCAAGCTCGGAATTTCAAACTCGGAAAATTTTTACGCTTCTGAGGGATAAGGGATATTTTTTTTCGATCGGTAGTAAATTATAAATAACAACGCCTTGAACGATCGATTTTTTTACGCTCCTAAAAATACTTTAAAAATTGGTGAAGCTTCCTCTCCAAATTAAGAAACAATATTTTACGAATATTCAGAAAATCTGCATCATTTTTGCCCAACGCACTATGAATCGTAGTTGATTCTACAAATCTCTTTCACATGAGTTGTAAGCATTGTGCAGCTAACAATCCTAATCCTAATTTGGTAAATATCAGTACGTAGTCTTAACAGCGGAAACGTTTTTTGATAGTTTTGACAGTTTCATCAAAAATGTTTTTCAATTTCACATAAAAACATTCACTTATCTCACGCTTATTACATGAAATAGGTACTCAGTAGGTAAGACGATGATAATAATTCATACTTTAATCACACAAATTGATATTACGTTGCGTCGTTCACGGGAGCGAAAAACAAAAACGGATTGCAAGGAAAAATAATTGAGTCGTCATTACTCTGACGTCACAGGACCATTGCACTTTTCGACCCCCCAACGAAATACGGTGAGAAGTGGCTGACCGATAAGTTTTCTCCGATTTGCAGAAGGGTCTGAACGAGACGCGGCGAGATCGCATCCTCCGGACCTACGTGAGAAACACCTACCGCTACCACCTCCACGAGATATATTCGACCCTGCGGAACGAGTACACGGACTGGGAGCGGGGCGAGCAAAGTCCTTCGGTGATATGCGAGGGCCTCCTCTCCCTTCTCGGCGACGGTCAGGTCGCGGCTCCGCTGCTGCGTCTGGCTCTGCTCCATTCCTCGGGCGGAGGTCGGGGCTACTTCTTCCATTTCCAACCCGGCGAGAGGGTCAGCCTGAAGGGTGACGAGCTGCCCTATCTCCTCGGGGTTCCGCTGCTCCGCGGCGAGCCGACGGCCTCCGCCTTGGCCACGCGTACCAATTTCACAACCGCGGACGAAACTTTGTCCAGACTGCTCGTCCACTACCTTGCCAACTTCGTCCGCCGAGGGTAAGTTCGAGCCCTCCATTAGCGGCTTGTCCACCCGGTCCGAAATTTCACCCTGTACCCTGTATTTCACCCTCGGTGACAGCCGGCCTCGGCTATCGTCGCCTTTCTCGCCTGGCTCGAGACGATTCGCCGGGAAACTCGATCCGGCCGAAAGGTTCGCGTCATGGACGGAAAGGTTACGCGGAGAGATATTCCCCGCGAAAAATGACTCGCCTCGTCCTTTTAACCAAAAACTACGCGGTATTGCGGTGAAACGTTATGCCGAGATAAATTTCTACAGTCGTGCTCGGGTTAGATTGTTCTCCGCGAGAGTCCTTTCATTTTTTACCATAAAACGAAAAGTGTAGTCATGTCTGAGAGGTGAGAATTAGTTTTCTTTGCCGCCGTTGCGGGAAATCTACTACGTGATACGTATTTTTTACTATGTTCATTTTTCACTATGCCCAGCCTGGATATATTTTCATGCCGTTATATTCTTGACTTCTTTTAGCTGAAAAAATATTGTAAACTACAGACCATTGCTTTAGTAACTGGAAGGTTTGCATTGACAACTGTAACCACGTCTACCTATATGTATAATAATGCATTTCGACAAATGATATTTTCATCACCATGCACGTCGTTTGGCTTGAGATACCTCGAATCATCCCGTATTAGTCGAGAATAACAACAGGAGATAAAACCTTACAGAACGCATGGATTTGACAGTGTTCTTTTTTTTTACTGCCTTGCTTTTTTCGATAAGGTTCAAGCTCGCAACGTTAATGTGACGAAGCATTTGGAAAGAAAAAATCGTTATTCCGCAGCTTTTAAGGTCAGAGAACTGTGATAAAAAAAATGTATTTTTTTCTTGCGTACAAGATATTAAATTGTTTTTTAATTCGTTCAATCAACTTTTTGATTGAAAAAAGAACATCTTTATGCTGAATTATTGTTTCCATCGGAAAAAACACCTAAACGCCGAAGTATGGAAGCGATTTCGGTTTAAAAACAGCGTGAAACTAGGTCCGGAGAATAAAAACGTTCGAAGACTGCGCGCCTCGCAATCTGAACACGATACCTCGAGACCCATCGAAACGATAAGGCTAAAATTTGTAAGGTACCTAGTTTATCGTCGGTGCTATCAGGAGGGTGAACCACGGACACGGAAAACCAGACCAGAACTTTCGGAAGCAGAAAAATGAAGAAAACTCGCCCGTGAATCGAATTCCGATGCTTTTAGACCCGAGATTTACGCCGGTGGAATTTTCAATCACAGTAAACAAAGGAAGAAAAAAAAAACGACAATCATTCGGCCCCTCCACGGAAAAACGTTAGTCGAATTTGACAAAAACTGGCCTTTTTCTTATTCTTGTGTACACGAAAATCACACTAAAACAACACCAAGGACGTGTTTTAAAAGAACGAAAGATATGCAAATGTGAAATACGCTGTTGTATTAATTTCAAGGATGACTGGAGCACGGTTTTAAATCGATTCGGACCTTGGTTGTAATTCGTTTGTTTAAACCCATAAATACCGCAGTTTTTAGGCACCGAAACCCCAAGCGTGAGAGTTACGAGATTTTGCGAAATGAGATGCGGAATCTAATTATACGCCCAATTGTTTCAAATTCTCGTATACCCGGATACCGCGTATTACGGACTCTATGAGTATAATCGCACGGTAACGAATCGGGTGCTCCGAGTCCCACGAAATAATCCCATAAAATTCCAACACCAAAATATCAGCGATGAGTTCGTACAGAATTATTCATTCGACTATATGTGTACTCGGACGTACGCATAATGTTGTGCAAATATTTGATTCAGTGCGAAACGATATGTTTGAATACGTAATGGGTCGGTGGTGTCGGAACACAAAAGCCTAACTCGATCAGAGACCTTGTTTCAACGGTTGGCTCCTCAATTTTTCACCCTCCAGCGGGTTCCCTAAAAATTTCCATATTATTAAAAGGCGGCCTAGAGCCTTCCGGAACAATAATTTTTAAACGAAATGCCTAATTGAAATGAAATCGCTTTTTTTACTCAACGTCCCAATTTTCATCCGAGCATATTTCACGAGGAAATCTTGCCGTAAGGAATTGGGTAGATAGATGAAAATAGCGGGTAAAATTTTTTTAGGGAAAATTCCTACCTGGATATTCCAGCTGTAATAAACATTTTTGAATAAACTCACATTATGTTTCGTTTATGTAATGAGAAATTTAGGTTTAGCGAAGTCCTGTTTGATCGTGGAAATTCAATCAAATAGCGAATATTTGTCGCGAGATTAAGGATAACGCCGTCGTACTTTGTTTAAATATTTTCCCATCACACCGCGGAATTACAAGATTAAGAAGATATTCAAATATTTGGAACGAATTGATTCGCCATTTTGTGGACATAAATTCAACGAATAAATTCCGGTATACAAGAACATGGTAAACAAAAGAACACTGTCGTTTTGGCGAAAAAATAACGGGCAACTGAACACCCTTTAAAATTGACGTCTCTCTAAGCTGGCCAATGAAATGGAAATTGAAACCACTAACAGGCAACTCCTTTGGTACTTTGATTTTCTTTACAAGATCGGAGATTCAGACCCTTGTCCTACCGCGCGTAAATATCCAAGGGATGAAAACATTTCTATAGGAAAAGAGAAGGGGACTGGAAGAGATTCGGACGTACAACAGTGGTAAAAGGAAATCGTAAATTTTATGTAGGTTTGTACCTGCAGGGTTTGATCGTCGGTTACTTTTATAGAGAAACGTGGTATAGCTACGATTTGAACGGTGATTTGGAGCATTTTGGAAAGCGTTTTTTACGGGGTGATTCGAAGAAGGAAACAGAAAGAATGAAAAAGGGAAAAGGAGAATGCCCATTCGGATACGTGTGCAACACATTTCCCCACTTTTCGTTTCGGAACTTATGCAAATTACGGTCGTGGAATCCGCGGCTTGGTATCTTGAAACTTTTCAACGATCGTTGCGAACGTGAGTCAGCATCTAGACGAACGCATCGAGCTTAAAGTACGCCTAGAGCTTTCGTGTGTGAAAAAAAAAAAATGTTAAGCAAACAGGTTGCGTTTGAAAATGAATATTTTTTTAATTTTACGTCAACGTAGGCATAAATATTTTTTTTTCAATCGTGAAAAAATGCGTAACACAACACCGCGTAATTCTTGTGTAAGCCAGGAATTTTATGCAGCTCATAAATCTCCCAGAGAACGTCGAGGCTAAAGTAGAATTAATATTCATACAACGGACGGTTTGCTACAATTTATTATATACCGTCGACTCCGCACGTTCAGCTACGCACACATACGCATTTCCACGCTGACCGGGTCACTCGAGGGTCACTAATTATATCGGCACCGGTGGTTACGGAACTCGGAAGACCCTCCCGAGTACCATGAGAGTAAAAAAAAAAAAATGTAAGACCAGAAGGATACAACTCCCCTACGGGGCATCGCAGCTCACGCATTAAACGCTGCAGTGCCTATTTAATATACGAGTCGAGTTTGACAAATGGGGAAATACACGGATCCGCTATCAGTCATCGTGTTTTTATACCGACTGGAATCAGTTTTCACGGTCGGTCACTACGCGGGCAGTGATACGAATCAACGTTCACCATTTCTCAAACCTCGCATATCGAGCCAAAGGATCGACCTGTTATCGATTCTTGTATACACTACTGATCAATGAATCTCGGAGGGTTTCCAAATATTTCATGGTGATTCACTGGTTTCATGGAACTTTGAAAGCTTTCGCTGACTGTAGGCGTATGTTGTAACGTAAAGACCAGATCGTAGTGATTGTATATACGTACATTGTGCACTGATATGACTGCAGTTTTACCAAATTTTGATAACGCATCAAGTTGAACGTTGGTCTGATTTCAGTTGTAGTGCCACGTACGGTAATTCTACCGAAACGGACTGTTTAACGTATGAAGAGATGCAAATCCCGACAGCTGAATTAAGACCAACGACCAATTTAAGCAACCCGTCGGTGATCGATTGAATAAGTGGGGGAAAATGAATTTTGGGGGAAGATTGTCATTTTCAGAAAAAGAAGTCACGAATCGCTCGGATTGATCGGTTCTTAGTTGAACGAAGCCAAGCCAAGAAACCAAATTTCATTCATATCGATTAATCCACTTTCGAGTCATGATCGGACAAAAAAAATTTACAAACGGTTTGACCGACGTTTTTTTTTAAATTGCATCAGTACCGAGTTAAAAAGAACGGCGTCGATTGGAACCAAAAGTCACAAAAAATTCGTTTACTCGTTCTCTTATTATTAGTCTCTTCTTATCGTTCTCTGTAATTATATATCTTATATAATTGGACAAAAATGGGTCTCACACCTAGAAACAGAGGTCCATCTGATAATAGTCCGAGATGATTCTTTGTAGGCAAAACCGCGGAGACTCAGTAGGAGGTAAATTGTTAATTTTTGTGGTGAACATATCGTTCCAACTCTTTTTTAAGTATATACAGCCAAGAGGAAAGTTAAGAAGTTGTCAACGACGAGTGGCTAATAAACGGCCAAAACCGATATTCCAGGCACCCACGCATATTGTCTTGAAAATGTTTTCGACACCCGTGTGTATATATATTTTCCAGAGACCCAAACGGCGCGAGCCCGTTAAGCTCGGCCGAGACGCTGCTGGCGTCAAGTCCGCCATTCTGGGACTCGTACGATTCTATAAACCAGCTGTACCTGGAGGCGAGTTTGCGAGTAACGGAGATGCGTTCGCACTACCGGGGGCACAAGATGTCGCTGTGGCTGAACCTACTCCCGCAGCTGCACCGTCCCGGCTACGAGATAAGCATGCGCCACCACCACCTGGCGGACAGTCCGAGTCTCTACGAGGGCGCTGTGAGACAGCAGAGCATGGCGATGCCGATCCCAGCGCCACCGCTACCCGCGCCTGCGCCGACGCAGCCGTCGCTCGCTTCGCCCGGAGGAGGAATCTCGACGACGGACTGCGGGCCGAACATGTCGAGCAGCGCGGTACCGACGACGCCGAGAACCTCGCAGCAGCCGAACCTCGGTCCGGCGCCCAACAACCTGCTGAGGAAGCTGGCCTCGAGCCACTACCAGAGCTACACGACGGCGCTGACGGTGACGATAGCCGTCGGGATATTCCTGCTCTTGCTGAACATCCTTATATTCGCCGGTATCTACCATCAGCGGGACAGGAACGCGGCCCTCTCGGCGTTCGGCGACAAGAAGAAGGAGGAACTCCTCGAGGCCGGCTGTTCCGGGATCGACGAAGCCTCCGGGAAGCAGCGGCTGGCCCTCGACCTTCCGGACTCTCCGCCTTCCAGCCCTCCCCCCCACAAGGCGAAGCTCGCCCAGGAACTCGAGCTCCAGCTCCAGGAGTTTCAGTGCTCGCCGCCCCCCGGCGGGGGAAAACGCATCTCCGAGCCCCCGTCCTACAGCCGCAGCCCCTGCACGCCCAGGGCCCATACACCCCAGTGCATTAACGACGACGACGAAGACGACGCGCTGCCGGAGCCTCCACCCCCGCCCAAGGCCCCGGCCCCCAACCTCGGCGTTTCCGGTTCCGGCATACTCAGACAACCCGGAACACCCGGCAGCGCCAAGAAGAGGGTTCAGATACAGGAGATATCGGTCTGAGCCCCGGGCGGAAATCGACGTTTCCGATTACACGCGGTGTTTTTTCTTTCTTCCTTTATTTATTTATTTGCTTATTTATTTATTTTCAAAATCGCCTCTCTTCGCGTCTCGGGATTTTCACTCTCACCGTCTTCCCCATCTTCGTCTCATCCCATTGTGTTCCCCTTCATGTTCTTCTTGTTCTTCTTCGCCGCGCCTTCGTCAAATATTCATTCGACTGATTAAAAACTCCCCTCGGTATACGCTTAAAGAGACCACTCTTTTTTTATTACACACTCACTCGGAGGTTAAACTCGCGATACTTCGGTTTAATAATTAACCGGTCTGCCCGGGGAACAAACGGACACTTCCAACGGTGGTTAAGTATTTATACGGTGCCGTGTATACCTTATGCTGCTCGCATCCCGACGCGAGAATTCGATCTGCCCTCCACCTGGTTTATGTATAATTCATTTATTCCCGAGATACATTTTAGTGGTTAAAGACAGGAATCAAAATCACGACAAACTGTGAACGGTGCATATTGAAGCGAGGGTATTTGTGTATCGTTGTTTATTTCCTCTTTCGTGATGCGATTCATCGCGTAATTTCAAGCGCCCGTGCAGAATGTAAGGATAATGCATGAAGGGGCCACCGAAGAGACTCGCACTATAAGCATCATATAATTATATATATATACATATACTATATATATTATTATACTGTTCGAAAGTTTACTACTACTATACACACAAAGACAAAGATTGTAATTTAATATTTAACAAAAAACAAACAAACAAAACGACAAAAAGAAAAAAAAAAAAAACAAGCAGTAAAACAAAGTGTACTATATAACTATACTGTAAGTGTAAGTCAGTGACCTTCAAGCCAAGAGACACTGTGATTTGAAGTGACAAGTTCCGTCTAGATTGATCGTGGGGTTTTGAATTTAAAAACAAAGCGAAAGAAAAGTAAAAAATTAATCTACAAATAAAAAAAAAAAGAAATAAAAACAAAATCCAGATTATCGATGCTCGATTATCCATCCGAAACTCTCAGCCTCGATCCGCGTGCAGATTTCTTGAAAATGGGCACGATGAAATATTATACTTGAACGCTTGATATTACCTCAGTTCGATACGATCCTGTAATTACGATAATTGGACCGCTGATTCACGAATTATATATTGAAAAGCTTCAGGATTTACTGGTATCCGAATTTTCATTTCGGGACCATTTTGTAAAATAGAAAATAAACTCGTGCGGGTTAGTTCTTGCATCTGAGAAATCGGTCATGATAGAGCGTCTTGAATTATCCGTTGCATGAGAAAAAATTTGAAAAGATTGAAGTAATTTTAATTAAAAAAAAAAAAAAAAAAAGGAAAATCCAAATGCGATCTCGCGGCATTCAAATATGAATATGACATACATCTATCAATGTTTCCAATGTTGGCATTTGTTTAAATAAATACCTGAAGCATTTAAAATAATTGTTAAAACGAGACGCGAGGTTTTATTTCGCCCATGACCTTAATTCGTACACTTTGCATTCTTTTCAGGAATTTTCAGTCATTCAACAACGTGATCCTCGTCCTTTGAACCTTCATCCGCTATCGATTGTTGTTTACGTGTAGAAAGAAGAGATGATTACTGGTGGTTCGAGCCTTTAATATTCAAATTTGCGAATAAATATGAATATTTTAAATCACGCGGGTCCTTGTAAATTTCAAATTTACGTTTTTCTGGTGGCGGATGCCATTTTTCTATTCAAATTCCGCAGAATGTGAAAATATATCCAGTATACCGTATGTAAGAAAAAAAAGAGTTCGAGATCCGGTTTCGCGTCATCTGCCGCAGTGCCGTCGATTATTATGCATAAATCGATGAGAAGCACGTTTTAGAATTGTCCAAAAATAAAGGATCTTCGAGATAAGGCAGATGAACGAACGAACGAAAGAAGGAAGGATGGAAGGACAAGAAGAAAGGGATGAAACTGTGCAAAAACGTGTCAAGAGATTTACTGCTGAACTCGGTTGTTTTCTGCAGGTAGGAAATATCCGGAGCTGGGAGAGAGAAATTGCTGATTCAAACTTTTTCACCCTCCTCCTTCTCCCTCTCCCTCTCCCACCCCGTCATCCTCTTTCCCTGCTGCAGTCACCGGTCTTTGGCATCAATTTTTTGCCCACCGACCGAAGAAGAAGGAGAGATTATTATTAAAGATACGCCCACTTTCCATATCAATTCTCAACAAGTTAGCCGCAACCTTGTCACTGCAATAAAGTTCTCTCGATAAGAGACCTGATCGTATGTAATACTCTTTCACTTCATAATTTTCAAATGCAAAAAGAAAGCAAATAAAAGAACGAATTCTACGGAATTTAATTTCTACTTCGACACGACGTTCGGATTTGATCGTTTTCTCACCGATTGAATATTTTTTCACCTCCCCTCGTATTTTCCTGTGTCGTTTTTCCTTTTCCGCTTTCCCCGCAGGAGGAGAAAGCCATTTTCTACGGTATAGGCAGAGCCGAGATTCCCGTGGAGAGGCAAAGCCGAGAACGGAGGAGGCCTCGAAGCTTAGTTATAAATTAGCCCGGGATAAAAGTGAAATCAGTTACCTAGCCGGCGGTGGAGAAAAAAGCATCGGCTATAACCTCGGGCGGAAACTATGTGCGTCTATGTCTCCGTCCGTACATAGAGGCGGAAGACTGTGTTCCTGGTCCTCGGGGTGCCGCGGAGAGGATCGTTACGGTGTATATGAATTGCCTGAGGTACTTTCTTTCCCCCGCAGCAGGCTTCTCGACCCCGTATTTTTTACCCGGAAGATCGAGCGGCGGGACATTTATGGCCGCGTCGGAAAAAGCCTCGTTCCCTTGACAAAGAAACTGCAGTAGTGGGAGAAAAGGAGGGCGAAAAGAAGAGGAAGAAGAAGCAGAAGAGGACGGGGCAAAAAATTAAATTTCCCCTATACCGAAGTTTGAAAATTTCATCTTCTTGCGCAAAGAGGTGATCCGACTTTCTCCTAACAACGGTACGACAAAACGCGATATAAAATATGGCGTTAATAATTAACACCAATTTGCGAATACAACAGACGCCTGGCTTGTGTTACTGCTGCTGCTGAATATAACGAACGTTGCAGCGACGCGACGCGACGTGTCGGATTTCAAATCAGTGTCTGGTGTAGTTGACCACTCCGTAGGTGGGGTTGTTCGTATAGCCGCAAATTAGTGCTATTAAAATGATCGAGACAGCGATATAAATTATGCAGTCACCGAGTCTGCTCGTAACGTGTACCTATAGATATCTCTGTATACCCGCACACCTCGTACCTCCTCGACTGCTGCAAAGTATCTTTGCAATTGCGAGAAACACGGCACACTGATTGTGAGAGATATTTCTAGTTCATGTTGCCGCTCGGTCCTTAACCATTTTCATTTTTTACCACTATCGGAAAATCTAATTCCAGGTAGAAAATGAAAATTAGTTTTCTAGCTGTTACCGGAAAGTCTAGTACCCGTTACTACTCTTTCTCATTACGATCACTGTTGCTATATTTCCTTGTATCTTACATGTAATTTTTGGTTTGGAAAAATTAAGATTTATTTTAGTGCTGAAGCCATAATTCTGCTAAAAAACGAATTTATTCAAAGGCCTATTTCTTATCGAAATTTCATAAAATTGCACTACCCGGAGATCGCGATAACCACCCAAGAACATCGACATGTCCGTCCACATCTACCCGCCAGACGAAGATTTCGATTAATCGCACGTCCAACAGCGTTGAAACAATTAGCGATGTTTTGAATACCTTGTTGCCTCTACCAGACGCCTCAGAGAAGAGACTGTCCGTTCGAAAAAGAAGAACTCAAAGAAGTGAGATTTTGACGTCATCTCCTTATCAAAATCAGCTGATCGAGAAATCAGCAGTTCCGAAAAAAAGCAAAAGATGATCGCGGTGAAAAAAAGGAACGTCACAAAAAGAAAAGCTGAATCGAAATCGCGTGCCAAAAGAAAGACGCCGAGTGCGTGATTTGTGGCGAAACATTTGACGAGGACTGGATCCGATGCCACAAATGTCAAGACTGGGCTCACGAAGAATGCGTTGATATAAATCCAGGCGATTTATACTACACGTGTGACGTTTGTGTAGCCAAAGAACGATTTCGGAATTAAATATCGCAGTGGTCGGAGCTACCCGCCACTTTTTTTCGGAGGATGAATTTAAGCCAGAAATTAACATTTTTTGTTTTTAAGCTGTTGATAATTTATAATTTTTTTTGTTCGATATTCCGTTGAAATATATATTTGTTGAAATATTCATGCGATTCCGATTAATTATTGAACCTTAATTTCTGGCATACACATAGACATAGAAAACTGGCCGGGGCTACCCCCCTTTCCCCTATTTAACTAAAGAAGTACGGTAAACCGAGCAAACTGATTTTGCGTTTCAATTACCAAAAAAGGATCGACGATAGCGCAAAATGGTTACGCGCACCTCGTTTTTCGTAATACTAACAATATTCAAACAGTTTTTTTAACGATGCCTGTTTTACTCAATTCTTCTAGTCACCGTGCCAACTGAAATTTTTCTCAGTGTAGTTACCAGGATTATTTTTCTTCATTCGGTGCTTGTTTCACTCGGTTCATTGACTTTCGTGCCAACAAACTGATCGGAAGATATTATCAAAAGTGCAGTTTGAATCGGTTTATTTGTTGGTTTGAATTTCAAACCACTCGGTCAGGTGAGGAGATTATTAATAAAAATCTTGTCTCGATTCGCGTAATAAACGGTAAAAATGTAACTCCCGTGAAACGAAAAGCTTTTCACGCCGAACAGCGAATTAAGTGAAATTAGAGAAAAACTGCGACATGGCTAATTGGAGGCCTCACTCGCATAGCTTTTAGGCGGTGTCTGATTACGAAAAATGAAGCCGAGCTATTCGACGGTTGATATATTAACGGGTAACATCGACATTCGCCAGCGAGTAGTTAGCCTCGAATTGGTGCTGGTAACAGGATACAGGCTTTAACTGTAATCAGCGTGGTCACAGTTATTTGTGAAAAAAATTCCGTGACATTTATAGATTTTCCCAGGACCTAAAACCTAGTTTTCCCTGACACTTTCCCAGTTCTAGTAAGTTATTAAAACCTAAATCGTTCAGCTTATTGACCTATTCAATTCGAATTGAAGAAAACTATAATGTAGAAAAAAGTCAGTTTAAGCCGATTTGTTTTCTCGACGAAAAAAAGTAAACTTGTTAGGTACCTCAAAAACTCGTTCCAAATTCCCATGATAGGGAACTCATGGTTTCATGGACAATTCCAGGTTTTCCATAACCCCTCTTAAATATCCTGACAATTCCAGGTTTTCCAGGTTTTTCCGCGGACCGGGAAAAACGATCGTTAAGATTAAGTCGAGGCCCAGGTGTCGGTCAGTGATGACACGCGTGTTTAGCGTGTTTACGCACTACAACTCGTTCAGATAATCTTATCCGAACGAGGCTGCGAACGATAAATTCGTTTTATTGGTAGAACATGACAAACATTATGCTACCTGTTACGCGGAATGCCCTCGATATAATACAGGTACTAATTCCGCGCGGAGGGTGAAATTCAGTTGCTCGAATTTATTCCCGTTCCGCTCTAAAAAAGAACCCAATTAGCCCGGAACTGATTGTAATTACAATATGAATAACGAGCCCTTTTTTCCCCCCTCTTATTGTCGAGAACGTTAATTTAAAATTGAAGAAATAAAAGAAAAATCGAGGCTCATTGTTACGCCGATCGCTTTAGACGAGATTACATCAAAATAAATAAAAAAAAAAAAGACTCGTAGCACAATCGCAAAAGTTATACGCAAGATTAGGTGTTTGACAGAGAGGGAAAACCGGTGTTTACAAGCTACTGGATAATTGAGTACCCGTTACTAGCGATGGCTACTAATTGTAAGCTGAAAATAAAAGCGATTCCAAAAAAGGAATTGAACACGACTCGATGGAATCGGTCAAAATTAATCGATTAATCGATTATTTGACATTTTTTTGAAACGGTGCATCGGAAATCAAAATTTCGGAAATTCCAGTATAAAGTCTTAATAGCGAAAAAGGATTTTCAATAATTTACAGTTTCATTGAAAAATTTTTTAATATCAGATGAAAATATTCATTTATCTTTGACTTGCTATATCAAATAGGTACTAAGTAAGCAAGACAATGATAACGATCGATACTTTAATCGCATAAATTGATATTGTATTGCGTCGTTCACCCGAGTAGAAAAACAAGCACCGATTGTCAGGAAAAATAATCGCGCTACCTACGACAATCGGGTCTCTGTGCCATCGATATCAAGATTGGATCAAGCCTGGACGGCGAAGATACGGTGCGTAAATCTCGTTATAATTCAATGAGGCTGATCCCTCCTATAACAAGTGTAGTATTAGACACCGATTCGCGGATCGATCGATTGCCCGCTGATTTAACACGCAAGTTATTTTCACCGATCCTTAAATCAGGCGCTCGTTTCAACGGTGGATGGGAAACTCGAAGTGTTAGAATAATCCGAAACATCCTCGATTCCTAAGCGCTTCTCCGATTGTCACCCCGAAAATTTTATCACAAGGTAGAAGGTGTACGAGGTAGGCACATATATATTTATCTGAATATGCATAGGTGGACACGGACGCAAGCTGACACGAGGCGGCCTCGAAGTTGGCGTCCCTCGGGGATTCGGAGGCGGGTAAGGTGGGACCCAATAACTTTGACGGGACATAAATTTAAGAGCCCAGGGTTTGGTGCATGACGCCGCTGCTCTCGACTCGCTCACTCCTCGCGGACGAAGGCAGGTCGGCGAGAACCTTTGAAAGTCGATACCGAAGGGTCGTCGACGAAGACTCGAGATCAAGACTCGGGGGCAGCGTCGTGTCGCTCCGAACCGTCCCTTCGCCCTTCGCCCTTAATCCTCCCGGATAAACCGTGTTTATCGGCGACGCGTCGAAATATCCGCCGGTTCTTTCGAAACTATATTTTTTTTTTTTTTTTTTTTTCAAAAGAAGAAATTTCTACGAAGAAACGATACTGATTTTGTTTTTTCTCTTCTTTTTTTCAATAGAACGTGTTAATCATTTTCGTAAAAAGTTCCACCATCTTTCTTCCCATTGGATGATCTTTTTTTTTCTTTCCTTTAAATCTCGACTGAATTACAGGAGCAAATGTATAATCCAAGAGCGTGAGTTGAAACTCTTTAAAATTAAACCTGTGCTGTTTCAAAACTTTTTCCTTCCCCCCCCCCCCCCCCCCCCCCCGTTTGAGGGTCTCTCTCATTTCTTAGAGTAAAAATTACTTTCCCAAAGTTCGTCGTATGTAATCATGACGTATCTTTAAAAACTGGCCTATAAAATAAAAAGGGAAGAAAAAAAAAATGACGTAATAATACAAGTTTGATAAGACTTCCAACTTCCTTTTCCTCTACTATTTTTTATTCTTTTCTTTTGTTTTGTTATGTTATTCGGAGCCTACTGCGAGAACCTCATCCGTTACCTCGCATCGCTGTATGATCCACTCATCCACTCCGAGGACGAGAGAAAAAAGGTAAAACGACGAGGGTTGAAAAAAAAACAAACGGTACAAAAAGAAGGGGAAACACGTAACAAGAAAGATATCGCGTGACGTTATAAAAAAATTTTATGTCACAATTCAGCTGCTGTATATAAATATAAAAATATGACAAATTTAAACTTACAACCATATGAGGATGACCTATCCTCGCGTGTCGAGTCTGCACGTGTTGTTTGACCCAGATGATGCTCGGCACCCTGCAACAAAAGTTTTCCAGAACTCAAATATCACCTAGACGTGTGGGTACCCAGGTTTCAAAATGCGGTTAAAATTTACAACTTTTAAAACAAAATATTCTCCTCTACGATTGCACTTCTAACATTATTTTCTAGAAAATGTCTAATTTCGTTACGAGGGAGAAAAAAGATCACATTGAAGCTAGTAACGTTATCGTAACTATTCATGCTGAGGGAAAAGCGTTATTTCGCGATTTTGAAATTGTCTGAAATTCGGTAACCCGTAATAAAATAAAACACACTCATTTTCCAAAATCTTAATTCCTTAAAAATCATTGTAATTATTATGAAAATAGCGATTATTTCCCCAAAGTTTCGTAGGGACAACGTTACCAGCTTCAACCTCACAAAAAACGAGAATTGAAAAATATGCGAATTTCTTAAACAGCAACCTTCAACGTCTGCTAACAAAGTGCAATTTCTTATGCTGAATCCAGCGCAGCTCTCTATTGATAATCTTGGTTAATCGTCGCGTCGGTATATAAGGCATTAGGCGTCATACATAGAGACGCGTGTAGCATAGTGCAGAGATATGGATGACGTCTGAAAGATTGTGCGGATAAGTATACATCTATGTGTATGTGTGTGTGTAAGAGAGAGAGAGAGAGAGAGAGAGCAAGATGTGTTGTACAAGGCACACACGATGCCCCCGCGATTGGTAGGTATTATATACGCGTCCGACGCCTCGGCAGTGTTAATTAGAACTAATTGGATCTGGCCGACAGAACGAACCGCTAAACTGGTCTACATAATATCGACGACAGTCTTGAGTATCGTTCGGACCGACGAAGAAGAGAGGCTGGAGAGAGGAACGGAGGAAGCTGGATTTAAACTGCATCGCAGCCGCGTCGCTAACTGCGCCAAGTAACAGAGTCACGTTCTTGTTTGGTCAACAAATTATCACGATCCTGTTAAGATCGCAGAGAGAACCGGGCCCCACCACCAGGCCTCTCGAACCCGCCGCCCAAATGCCCACGGATTTACTATAAATATCGGAAGCAGGGAGAAACGGTCAGCACCCTGTCGCTGATCCCGTCGTCGAGTGTGCGCGAGCGGTGTGTATGACGTAAATAAAAAAAAAATAAAAAATTGGTCGATAAAAACGTAAGACGAGGCGGGAGAAGTAAGCTTTTCGAGGATTTTTTTTTCAAAGTGTCGACAAACGCGGCAATAAATTCTGAAAAATTTAAGCTTCTAAATTCGGTATAAATGATTTACGGATGAATTCGGAATTCCGAGCTGCGATTCCTCCGGCGATACTGCATCGGATAAGTGGTAAAAAATCGCGCCGCGTGAATCGAAATATACAGTGTGACGTATCCGTTGATGCGTGAAAAAGCATTCGGCGATCGCTCGGAGGCGATTTGAGGAAACCGGAAGTCGGAGAAATTGTACGCCGAGGCGGACGACAGGTATGGAGAATAGCTACCGAATTACTTGATAATCAAAGGTACTGCTTCTTATCATTCGATGAGGAGTGCGGTCCGTGTGTTAAAATTCGCGTCTCGAGTTCTGCCCTGCTCCCCCCCCCCCCCCCCTCCCCCTCCCCCCTCTCTATTCCTCCTAGCCTTTCTTCGATTCTTCCGGTAATTCGAGGCCGCTTCCGGCGGAACTCGCGCCGATCCAATTTTCCCTTTTTCCAAACTCCATCGCTCGGGGCACTGAATGCAGCGCATTCAGCTGGGAATATCGAGAGATAATGCACGTACGCGCCCATAAGCCGCAAAAGGGGCACCGCGACACCGACAATTTTATTGTTTGCGTATACCTACACCCACTAGTCCGTGCTTGATATAATCGCAATAATATAACCGACGAGACGCTTTATAGACTGTCAATGAGATTTCCAGCTGTGCCCATCCTACGCTTCTGTGTTTAACGACATTACGCGCACGTTGTACGTGAATTGCTTCCACTCGCCGTCGACGACGACGTTGTTTTTACGGCGAAATTTTAACAGCCAGTTGTGCTAGCCGCGCAACTATGGAACCTTGACCAGGACAAAAATGCAGTCCGAAGTCACGTACGATGAAACGAAATTCCAGCGTTTGTCTTTGAGCAGAGTTACGAAGGACTCAAACTCGGTGACTGTAATGTAAGAAGTACAGAATGTAGACTACTGAGAAAAAAGTCTTGCGGAATTATGGGAGAGCTTAATTGTCGCATCGTCGCGCATAGTTCAAGCCGTTTGCGAAATCGAGCAGTGCGATACATTCGAAGATAGGGTTCGAAGTAAAATTAAATAATTCGTTCGTTATAATGTAAGAATCTCGGAAAATCGTCTGAAGTACGAAAAGAAAATGAATCTCGATTTATTGACACGTGTCAGAGAGAATTGAATGAAAATTCGATATTGAAACACTTGAACGTGAATTCTTCCGAACCGAAGTACCTTTATCGAAGTTATTTGTTCGCTTCTTGACTGTGAAATGAAATAACCAGAACTCGATCTCCGTCGATCCTTCGACTACCGTCAAGTGGGGCATCAGCATTGACCCTATTCGGGGATCTTTGTCCGGTAAAAAACAAGTCTTCGCATCGTTTACATCGTGTAAACGATGCGGGAAAACAAAGTGTTGAGTGTTGTTTTAATTGATAGTTGAGATAGCTGTATAAGATGTTTATCGTAATTACAAGTGACATCGAAGGTCTTGTTAGTCGGTTGAAATTAGGGATATTAAATGAACTCGAGTGTACGCGGGGCAAAGTTACTCGGGCTCGAAGTTCAACCGGTTCAAGGAGTTCGAGGATCAAAGATGGCCAACTTCAGCTGTAAAAATACTGCCAAGGAAACTTGTCGCGGGTTCTCAGACTCCTCGAGAATTTCAAAAAGTGAGTCAAAGAAGCTCGGGTTGACGGTAGGCGAAAACTGGCCCAAGGTGGCGCAACCTGTGAGAAAACGAAGAGGGAAACATAAAAGTCAGAGGACGAAATAAATACTGCAGGGAGAAATTCGGTCCGATCGTAACTCGTCGAGGCATAATGTCAACGGTGATAAATATATACTGCGTATAATGCATGTACGGGTGAATTTCATTTCTCGAAAAGTGCGCGGTTGTCTATAACCTCGACGAATACATGTCTGTAAAATCGGAGATATCGAGGAAAGAATAAGAAGATGCGGTATAAACGACCCGGAAAGCCCCATAACTTCGGTATAAAAATACACATTTACACGTGTAAAATGACCCTCCTTTCATACCGCATCGTGTGCAGGGCGTGAAAAGTATCACGATTTACAATATTCGATACGTAGGTACTCCTCGAGTACTCGAAAATTGTCAGTGCCGAAGGTTCCCCCGGTGAAAATTATTTCTACGATTTTCTATGAATTATACCGGAAAATTGGAACATTTCGTGTAAATTTGTAGGAAAAATTGCAAATACGCAAAGTTTCTCATAAAAACTTGTAAATTTTGATGAAAATTTTTCATCATCTCAGTAAAAAAATTTACCAAGGCAGTAAAATACTTTGAAGAAAATTAACAATTCTTCGTAAAAAATACTACGCACGTTTACAATATTGTACGAAGTAACAGGAAATGTTCCAATTCGTTTCTGCTGTAGAAAATTTTAAGATCGGACGATCGTGTGCAAGAATAATTTTTATTCAAGCACGATACGGCGATCGATGAATTATCCGCCTCGGAAAATGAGATCACAGTAATTGATACCGAATATTGTACGTACAGAGTTTTCTGTAACTGCGGACCGTCATTCAAGCGACACGGTTCTACGCGATAGCTGCAGATTAGACGAGATGTGAAAGAACCGTGTGCCTCGAATTCGCTCGTTCGTTAGTCGAGCGAAGCGTGTAGTAGCGCCGTTTGCCGGTTGCCGGTATTAAAATGGGACCCACGTAGGTGAGCCCGGTACGAATGGGCCGTGCATTGTGCGTTATGGATGTGTCGAGTGCGTGGAAGGAGCGAAGAGGAATGAGTGAGTGCGTTATTGAAGAGCTCGTGCATTATACATTGACATACGTAACGTTGTACGGTTGCAGGAATTCTCGAGCAGTAACCACCGGAGTGACCGTCGCGTATAGCTGCCAGTGAGCAGCGACCAGCTGAGAGCAGAAGTAACGAGTTGCGGAGAAGAGAGGACTGGACGTGCGGTTGATGGCTCGTCGTTCCACTCCGCATAGATTGAAGGATAGATAATTCACGTCTTCTCGACGAGGCTGCAACGAAAACAGTCCCCGGGGAGGAACGGCTGGGCAGTCCCGACCCTCCTCGAATCGGGATTAACGGGTCTTATCGACCGAGTGCCGAAATGAACGTAGATTCATCGACGGTGAACGACGGGCGGTTGATTACCGATCAAGACTGAATAACATATTTTGAAAAAGAAGATCGTCCGCATGGCGTTGCCGCGAGTTGTCCAAAGTCTGTGATAAAAAGAAAAAGAGACCGCGTAGTTCATTGTGCAGATGTCAGGAGGACGGTGCCGAGAACGTCATCATCAATTTTCTCCGCTTCGTGTGTTTTTTCATCTTTTCATCCTTCGTTGCGAACCGCTTTTGTCCGTTCTTGTCCTCTATTATATCGCACGGTGTGTCACGAATGAATAGTGGACGCTGCGGCTTCTTTGACCGATCGCCGATCGCCGCGGTGCTCTAAGAGAGACCAAAGAGTGGACTGCGGAGTGCGCGTCCAGGTGTTCCGGAAGGCGGCACGTCGGAAAAGGACTCGAGGTTTCGACACCGAGCCCCAACGGAAAGGGGAAAGTGAGAAGGGTGAAGGGTGCGTTCGCCGAAGGACTCGTCCGATTCGGGGAAGATGGAAAACCACGTGTCGGTGCCGGAGATAAAGCTCAAGGAGTTCGAGGAGGTCTCGAAGCCGACGCGGCGGGTATCGATAAGCGAGCAAAACCTCGGCTTCGACAATTTCGGCTTCGAACATCACCGCAAAGTCAGCGCCTGTTCCGAGCCGAACTCCGAGGGACGAAGAAAGTCCATTCTTCACAGCGGAAGCCACTACGGAAGTTCGGAAAACATCGAGAATGGACGCGCGAACGGAAGGAAGAGGTCCGCTCTCAGTCTGAGCAGCTCGATCAGGAGTAAAACCGAGTACACCGAGGAAATGAAGAGGCGAGTTTGCATTACTGGTATCCGAACGACGTGAATCCGTTTTCCGAAAAGTCTGAACGAAGTTTCAATCCCTGATAAATAACTTTTCGTCACTCGGTATTACGTATCGTGAATAATTTCCATGCAAACTGGCCGTGCGGTACCGGTGAGGCCATCGCAGCGTTGCGGAGTTGGGTGTGGGCGCGGGTAAAATGACGTGGGATTAGTTTTCATCGGAGCTTCCGGTCGCCCTGGTAAACCAGAGCCGCGTACACGCGATTCTCAATGTCATCGGGATTAAACCGGTTTCGCGCAATTGCTCGTATCGCACATCTATCTCCGCCCGATTCCCATTCTCACCTTTCCTTACGACGCCTAACCGTTTTCATTGCTTTTCCGGAACGCACGCAGATCCTGGCTCTACTCGTTTTGCACGCGATGTCACGGCCACGAGGAAGCGACACCGTCCTGGGAGCCGCCCGGCTGGAAGCGGGTTTGCCCCCAGCCCTTCTTCCCGACTTACAGGAAATTCGCAAGGATACTCGCGCTCTTCATCCTCGGCCTGATGGTCTGGGGCATATTGTACTGTATAATAGGCAAGGACGCCGCCCCGGGAGGACCCTTCTTCAGTCTAGCTGCCCTCTGCATCGCCGCGCACTTCGGCGGGTGGTTATTCTCCCTGACCACTCTGCCGGCCCTGATCGGGATGCTGATGACCGGCATGATCCTGCAAAATACCGGGCTCATCAGCCTCGCCGATAAATACTCGACCGTCTTGTCCATTCTCCGGTAAGTCAAAGTCCAACGTACCTTACACCGCGACGTACACCCGTTTCCTCGAATATACGCTCTCCGTTTCTCACGCATGAAAGAGAGAAAGAAATCGTCAGTTTGGTAGACGGAATGAATTTTCGGTGAACGCTTAGCAGCGATTACATCTTGAGGTATTAACGCGAGTCAGCGAGCAGGCAAATGCGAACAGGATTATATCTGGAAGCGCGGCTGACTCGGGATTGAGGAAATGTGCTCTCCGCGATACTGCTGCACATCTCGCGAACCAACCGTCTAGAACTCGGCGATGATACGAGCAATGAGGAGATGGCGATTAAAGTGCGGATCCGGTGCAGGAGTAGGTCGAGATAGTTAGGAGTGGAAGGAAAGCGAGCGTGATTCTTTTAAGGACTTTCCTTAGGGTACCTCGCGCTGTGCGGTGTGGGGGGAGGGTGGAGGCGAGCCGGATTTAATTGGGATTACAATTAAACGAATGGGAACTTTCCTCGCTGGTTCAAAGTCCCCTCTTCTTCTCCCAACTTAACCCGCGAGACGAAACGAACAATAGAAAATTCCCGGCGTCGAGTGGTGGCATATTGGTACTCATTTTTAAGGCCGCCCTTTCTCCGACTTCACCCTACCTACCTACCTACAGCACGGCTGACAATTGTGCCAAAAATATACTGCCCGAAGTAGGTGATAATAAAAGTGCAGAAGAATGAGATCCGGACTGACGACGTAGCCTTCCTCTCATAACCTTTGCACCGAGCACGATGTCGAGGAAAAACCTCTGGCACAAGTGCATCGCCGTCTCACTAACGTTAACGAGTTACGAGTACACATCCACCTAGCCCGGGTCACTCTGCATACGTCGTAACTCGACTCAAAACGTAATAAGCAGGGAAGAGAAAAAAAAACGTCAAGTGCTGTCAACCTAACCATGTAGTTTGGACAAACCTCGTGGTATCAGTTATTTCTTGCTTAAGAGTCGTTGAGCTAACTATGTGGAAGTATTTGCCTCCAAAGTTTTGTTTATTTTATTTGAAAATATTTCGTTTGCTACTCTGTGCTGTCTGTACTCGTCTCAAAAACATAAAACTGAACCAAATTCGCGACTGTAGTTAAAATACGATAATCGGTTTCTCGATCCGTGGTTATTTCGTGTGACTACTGAAACGTACAATCAGGGGTACAAGAATCTTTAATTGTGTGTATTTCAGAAACCATATCTTTATATTTTCGTTTACCAAAAGTATAGTGTAGCTACTGATGTTTGTTCGTTTGTAGATTCTCGTAGTTATCGTAGCAGCATTCAACGTCACACTGCAATAGTTCGCGTTTACGTGTTTTTAGCGTGAATTTAAAAGTTTTTTTTACGAGGATCCATCCCATTCTTAAGTGAAACTGAATCGATTCATAATTTCTCGTAGAACGATCGCTGTCATCGGAAAGTGCGTTCTTGTGAGCAGAATTTATTTTGATACGTCAAGACAAGCTTTTAGATTGTATTTTGAAAATTATTCGATTATTTATTCGTATGACAATTTATCAATCCTAGCTAATCAGAGCGCATTTCCTACCATCAAGACGATCATATCGCTAGAAATTACGAATTGAATCAATATTTTACGAATGAATGATACGCATTCTCTTGAAAATGCTTAAATCGATCACGTGACACAACGCTGAAAACAAATTAAGGGGGGACTCTAGTGAAATTTCGATAATAACAAGTTTTTTATTTTTGAAATAACTAAAAAAAATGTGATCAAAAATTCCGTCCAGCAAAATTTAGATTATGCCAGTATGTGTCCTGAAAACAAATTTCAATCTTCTGCGATAGAAGTCTACGCGAAAAGAATTTTTGGCAGCGATGTGGTGAAAATTTTCAGCCAAAAGTTCCTTCGTTTCAAAATCGAGAAACTCGACGTTATCGGAATATCACCGGAGTCCCCCCTTAACGGCAGTATTTATTGAATACCATCAGATAGCTGAGGAGCTTCAAACAAGGGGCCGGAAATCGAAATTGCTGTCTCAGTTCCTCATAATTCTGCCCAAACTCTTTATAAAATTGTACGATAAACATAATTCACTTGGCTCAAGTACCAAAATATTTCTCTTAAATACGGGCTTAGTTAGCCAAGCGAAACACTTTCGACTACGTGAGGAGGTTGACTAAACTACGCCATTGGCATCGGCGTATCTGATCTCACGGCGTAGTGCAAGGTGCAAGTGCATTATGTGCTTGTAATAACGTGAAATTGTGTCAAATGTCAAGGTGAATGTTCCAGCCTGTCGTAAGGAATGATGAATAAGGAAAAAAATAAATAAATAAATGGTGTCCTTTGCCTCGTTTAACTTTTGCCGTCAAGCATTAGCCGGGGGTTAATTCAGCGCCAAGTCACGTACGACGCGGTGAGGCTGACTGTAAAAACGCGAAGGCTTCGACCGACGAGATCGTGCGACGAGTGATCCACGTGTTTTCTGTTCTGCCAAATAATCGAGTGCGTCCAAATTTTGATTACGCGACGGATTTCGTTGCGCTCAACAGTTCCATTATCCGTGCATTTTCTGCGATTCTGAGGTGATGAATTTTCTCTAAATGCAGACAATTCGGCCGCATGCTCGATCAATCGGTCCGGGTTTGCAGAATTCAATTTTCGTCACGGCTATAGGACTTCCAGTTGCTAAGCAGCTGTTGTAGTCAACTGCGCCGATACGCGATGGCTCGCATAAAACTGACGTCTTGGAAGGTCGACCATAATTTCGCATTAAAAAATAGTGAGGATTTGAAGCGCTTTTGGGAATCCTTTCGACCCGATAAACTAAATCAACTCACCGTTCAGGGTGCGATAAATATTCATTCTGTCCTCGATTCTAGTCCGCGCTCTGCAGGTCGGTGTTCACGAACGATTTTTTATCCGCCGGTTACTCGGGAAAGAGAGAAAAAGAGAGAGAGAGAGAGAGAGAGGCAACTTTCACGTATAGAGCATATATAATTGGAACTGTGAATATATTTTTTTCAGTACAAAATTCGGCAGTTGGATTAAGTGTAAATATTAGCACGTTTTAATTAATTACTTATGCTTGAGAACTTCATCAGTAATAATTGCAGACTAATTAGGGTCGTAAATTAAAAAAGTGGTCGACGGCACGGGCGCTTAGAACTTTGTTACCTCGTAGATAATTACAAATTAAAAAATTAACAAATTTACAATTTTTAGTACATCGATTTTGATTAAATTAAAAACATGGCAGGTGTACGAAACGTTGTTTCGCAATATAAATTCAAATTTTAAATAGTGTAAAAAATTGCACGACGCAATGTCACATGTTAGCTTATACTCGGAGAAAATACTTGTACCGGAAATTCAATTTGCAGGTAAAGATCTTTGAAAGGCTGGAACGATAAGAAAATATGTTCCAAGATATCGGTTGTAAATCTTTGCCCATCGTAAATTATTGTACCGGCAGGCAAGATAAAAGGTGGAACAAATCCATTAGATAATAAAAACAATATGTCACTTTCGATTTTCGTCCGTAAGCTTCTATCGACGATTTCAAACCGACGACCGTCAAGTATTTTAATACATTTATACAAGAAGTAATTGATCACAAGGGTCCTCGGTCCGTATATCGATTGTTACTTTTTTTTTAGATAAACTGGGTAACCAAATTCGGTGCATAAACATGTATGGGTATTCCTACATTTTGTGAAGATTGAAGAGGAATTACGAGTTGGAATTGCTATAAACGGATAGTCAGGCGTCAGATAAGATTACAGTAATGCCGGTGGAGGTGGGATTCAAGCGAGCGCGAAACAATTCCCTAATTAAATGTCGGGCAGCCAAGAACTGACAATCAGTTTCACGCTAGTAGCTCCATCATTGATCTACACTGATTGAACTAAATGGTACTTAACTTACGCGATTAGATAATACCGAACGATACGCTCCCTCTATTTATTTACATGAGTCATTCCACCCCAAACCGACCGACTTCTGACTCTCACGATCAACGATTTTATTTATTTTTGAATATATTATAGTCTAGAGAATTTAAAAAATTCGTCTTTCACTAAGTTTTAGATTTTTTAAACTACCGGTTCGATTTTTACTGCTGCCGAAATGAGAAAAATTCGATTTTCGAATGGATAGCTTTTAATGAATTTGAATTTTTCCCGTGAATTCTTTGTTAAAAAAGGAAATTTCTGAGACTGAGATAGAAATGGGCAAGCTTTTAGTTCAGAAGCTACAAGCGAAACAAGTAATTAAAAAGTGAGAAAAATCGAATTAAATATAAATTTCACAGTTTTTTTTTTTCTCACTTTTCAACTACTTGTTTCGCCTGCAGGTTCTGAACCGAAAGCTTGCCCGCTTTCATCTCGGTTTCAGAATTTTCGTTTTTTACCGCAGGATTCATGAGAAAAGTTTGAAGCCAATCGATTGGGGCTATTCATTCGAAAATTGAGTTTTCGTGTTTTTGAGACCAATAAAAATGAAACCTTCGGTACCAAAAATCTAAAACCCGGTGAAAGATATTTTTTTTTATACAGTCTGCACCACACTTGAGAATAAAAAAAAAATGTTCGATAATGAGAGTCGTACGTAGGTCGGTTTGGTGTGGAATGCCTCACACGCATGTCCATAAAATAGTGCAGACAGATTGAGATATTACGAAGCAGCTGAATTGCCTCTTTCACGGAGTTGAAAAAAATCGGTTTCGGGCTGTTATGCATAGCGAAAGAAACAGAAGAAGAGGCTTCTTGTTTTCGTTTGAAATGAGAAACAAAGTGAAAACAACGAATATACTCTAATTATTGTCCATACATTGCACTTAACGACCTTAAACGTGTGAGCTCGCAGTGACGCGTTCAAAGTTACTTAACCTAGTTGAATCGGCCGCTGTTGACAATAATTGCCCGTTCTCTTAACAAATTTACATTTCATTTGTTGATCGGTTTCGCGTGACGACGCCCCGTTAACGAGAATATAATAACAATAACGATTAATAACAAGAATAATTCCAACCAACTGCGACTGTATAACGCGTCTGAAAATTATATTTCGAGATGTACGAGGGGTGAGGCGAGGAAAAGTTATTAGCGAGAAAAAGTTGAGGAGAAGAAACTTCGTATTGCCGAGTCCGATAAAAAATCACGAGACCCGAGGCACCGAAACACTGGCAATAAAAACTCGTGACCAATTATTATCGACTATCGTATTGTAATCAAATTTAATAACCGCTTATCGTTCCAATCCTAGTTGTAAAATAAGTGCTTGGATTTAATGTACAGATCGAAGACTACGATGCTGTTTAGCGGTAATATGATCGACGATAAGATTTTATCTTAAAACGATGCTCCGCATCAATCTGAAATTTTGCCGACGTACGTATTTATAACGATCATTTGATCGCAGCGGAATAATTCGACGAGGTATTCACTTTATATAACAAAGGGTCGATTTATATTTTCTCAAGATACTCGTTTTACAAATGAATCGGAATTGAGTTACGCGTTGCGCAGGATTGTGAGCAATAACGAAATGACCAATTCTCGGCAGACTTAAATCGCAAGTCAATTGCACGGCCGATTTGAATTTCTGAGTTCCTCCGTTAATTTCGTTTAAGAAAAAAGCATTTAACGCGTGAACTCAGTAATCATTGCTGGCAAATTACACATATTAGCAACAAGAAATCGCAGCTTTCTTTTTCGAGCAGCAATGAAAACGGATCCTTACGACAGCCGAGACATCCGAATAAAAAGTAGCTAGCTCACTTATTGTCAGTTCGGTAAAATGATTCCGACGAAGCCTCGCCCGCTCTTTCCCAGGATTATACATACCGGATACACGCGTGATACAATCCTGTTTCTCTTTTTTTCCCGCAGGAAGTTCGCGCTGGTTATAATCCTGACGAGAGCAGGATTAGACCTGGACCCGGAGGCGCTGAAGCGTTTGCGAATCACGGTGCCGAAGATAGGTTTGATACCGTGGGTCGTCGAGGCTGGCGTGATGGCGGTGGCGTCCAAGTATTTCATGGGTCTTCCATGGGTGTGGGGACTACTCCTTGGGAGCATAATAGCCGCTGTATCACCGGCGGTGGTCGTTCCCTGCCTCTTCAGGCTCAGAGTAAAAGGATACGGCGTTGCGAAGGTGCGAATATCGAGGATCAATAATTGGAATATAAATATATGTTGTTCTGACCGCCCCCTTCCCATTCCCCTTCCTCCCATCCTATCTCACTTTTCGCAGGCATTGAAAACCAAAGGCTAATTATCGTACCGAGGAGATGCGGCAATATTTATTCAAATCGTTCGTACCGTATCGCGTCACACAGCGATATTCAGACTCAATGTTGTCCTGAAGACTCCTTCTCATTATGTGTCGGCATTGAAACCAGCGTGTGAATCACATTCGTCTTTCGATAATCGATACGTGATTGGAACGTTCTCGTTAGTTTCTCGATTAATGTTCACCGAGGTTTTATCTGTACCTTAGCGACACGGGTTTATAAGGATGTTGAAAAAAATCGGGTCGATCGAGGTTAACGACAATTTCACGAGTCCGGAGGTAACGAGAGAATTTTGAAAATCATTCGAAACCGAGTGTCTGTCTTTTCTCAAGAATTTTTTCGGCCGGTGAGAACGTGTCGACAAATTTGAAAATTCTAAAAACGTAAAATCGATGTCACCACACGATTAGAAAAAAAAAATATTCCACCAGGTCCACTAAAATTTTTGGGTTGATTTAACCATTTTTTAATATACTAGTAAGTGAAAAAAGAAAAAAATACAAAGTACAAATTAAATATTGATTTGACAATGTAAATGTAAAAATTACAATAATTTGTTTCATATTTACTAATCGAAATATATCAAATAACTCGTACGTAAGGTGGACCTGCTGGGACGTTATGTTTACTTAATCCCTGACAGGCAAACATCCAAACCTTATGAGGTACGGACGTGACAACGAGTGTAAGAAATACCCAGTGGAAATTAATTTCAAATATCTCAACTTCTAGTATAGCTATCTAGATTTTTATTTTTAAACCGAAGTTGAAACAATTCCGCACAGAATGGTTGTATTGTCAAAGTAATCAAGTTGAACTAAACAAATAAAAATGAAGGTTGAATGGGTTCAAAATCCTTAAAGTCTGCTCGAAGAGTACAAGATTTCCGGAGGGGGGGCGGAGTGAGAATTTTACCCTCATTGCCTGTCAGAGGTTAAATATTTCCCTACGATGAAAATATACCCTGGGTGTGAATTCGACAAAGTTGAGAGTTAATCGCGTTCATTGATCTATTTACCACGGCGGTTAAGCCGACGGCGAGTGCGCAGCGGAATAATTACACCGATGAAAGCTTCAGGGCTGAAATTAATCGCTCCGACTAAGCTTCCATAGGCGTGACCCTAGTTTAGAACTAACCTAACCTAACCTAATCTGGGCCCGACCTAAGCAACGTGACAAATACCAATTGACTCGACTGACCCCTCAACTCCCTCGGCTTCGGTCACGAGACTCTGCTGACGATTCGCTCTTCCCTCCTTCGACGAACGGTCAGTCACGCGGTTCCCCTTCGTTTTTACTCTCACAGTAAGCCCGAGCCAGGTTCGTTTTAATTAGATTTCGATTTTGATAATGGCTTTTTTAATGTCTCTTTCCTTTCAGGGGATACCAACCCTGGTGATCGCCATCGCTGGCGTGGACGACGCGGCCTCGGTCGCCATCTTTGGAATCATAAAGAGCATCATGTTCTCGAACGACGCGTTGTGGTACCAAATTTTGCAGGGACCGATTTCGATCTGCGGTGGTATCGGTTTCGGCATCCTCTGGGGTTTCCTCGCTAAGTATGTACCGGAGAAAAACGACGTGAGTACTGAGATTGGAATTTCCACCCGTCGCTTACAATTAGAATCGTCGGCACGTGGTCCGGCTGGTTAAGGACAACGTGACTGCTCAGCGAGGAATATAACGTGTCGCACACAACCGTCCGCAATGGAGCAGCGGTGTTTTTATTCGATCAATTTCAATGAATGAAATTCAACCGCGTGACAGCCTCGGAGTGTCAAGCCTGAAAAAGAAAGACGAGACAAAAGTGGTATCCGCGTCGATGAAACTGGACGGGGGCGATTTTCTTTAACTCGATACCATCGTTTCGTAAAGATCGACACCCGGTCGCGTAGGAAAACGCGAAACGAGGCGTTGTTGTATTTTTCGTGAGAGTAACGCTTCAGCAACGCTTCGATGCCCGACTCGACTTTGATTAGTATCTGGATACAAGGAGAATATAAAAAATAAAAATACTTCGACGTTACGCGAGTCACGTGGACCGGAGAATATTGTTGATACACGCATTACGACTGTCGTCATGTGACAAATTTCATGCCTATCGATGTGTCACGCCAACTCGTTTTACACCCGGTCCGAGAAGTCACATGGCGATGGCGGTGTTAATTGACCACATGCTTACACTTATACGTACATAAAACGAAGATATATATATATATATATATACGTATGCTGTGAGACTTATATGCACGTAACAACCATGTACTCCAGTTTATCGCATCAGCTTTGTTTATTCGTTTATACTCTTATACACGTCGATCTCTTTTCGGGTATGGGTATCTCAGGCCTACATTTATATCGGCATACTCACGGGGTCTTCTTTTAAACTGACACCAGAAGTCAATTAATTGCTAATCTCGAACGGTTCGCCCGTGACTCGATCTACATCCAACGTTCCATCTCTATGTTGCCCTCCGGTCGCATACAGAGCAAACTTGTAACGCTTAAACGTTTGTGGAAACATTTCGTTTGCCCGGCAAATATTTGCCTTTACAAAATCTTACACCACGTACGTAGGTGTGTACGTGTTTACGGAGATCGGTAGAAAGTGGGGAAATCCTCCCGGTTCATATCTGATTTCACGTATTCATTTCAATATCTATCCTCGGGGATGGTTGCCAAAGACAGGAGGCAATTCGACGTGAAATTTGAATATTGCACCACGCTTTGGACGCCGCGAAACAAATACGGGAAAAGTACCGCGGTCCGTGGTACCTCTGCAGTGAAGTAATTTCCGTTTTCAAGTTCTGAACGAACTGGTAGTATACTCGTCAAATCAGTGGTACATCATTGAGGCTCCAATCCCACGAGTGCACGATCCATTATTTATCACATCTTTTAACCAATAGTTGGATATTTATATTCGATACGATGCCCGAAGACACCGGTGAATCACCGTCAAGATAACGCATTTAAAAATAACGATCGTTTACCGCAGAGATCATACATTTATCCTCGGAGATGTCAAAAGCACTAAAAACGTGACTTGCAATTATGTAACACGGTGTTCGCTACTTTGTCGCAAATTTTGGAGCCCTCGAATGTTTGGTTCGCCAATACAGGTATTGGAACTAAGAAAAAGTGGCCTCAACGTGCAGCGTTTTAATTTCGTAATGATTTGATTCGTTATTAATCGGCTCCTACATATATTCGTAAACTCGGGCGGGGATGAGCAGGGTATGAGTTTAATTTTAGGGTCGATTGAATGCGGATCGTGCGGTACAAGGGCCGGGATGACTATACGTATGACTAACAGCTGATTATAGAGCAGGAGCCAATTGATCAGGAATTCGTCGCGTCGTTCCTTCAGAGAAACAGCTATATACAATAATATACATGTATAAATGCCGACCGACTGTATATCCCCGCATACGGAATACTAAGATAAGTTTTTACGAGCGCATTGCGTCACGATCAAGGAAACGATTCGGTGAGGTCCCTTACATGCTGCGAAAAAAAAAAAAAAATAAATAAACCAAAGTGATTTATAAATTTCCCAATTTCTCTGCGTGAATTTTTCCTTCCGAATTAAGACTTCAAAGACTAATAGCCTAGAACTTCCTGAGATTTCGCATTACTTCATTAAGAAAAAAAAGAAAGAAACTTGACTATACTTCGCCAAAAATTCTTTACAAAATGACGATAGCTCTAATTCGTGATTCTTTGATTTCACAGTATTATAATTTCTGATGTTATTTTGGTAGAGAATTTTTATCACTAAATTTCTAACAGACGAGTAAAACACGAATCCAAAGTTTTGGAAAAAAAAAAAAAAAAAAAACAAACAGCAGCGCCATGCCGACGAAATCTGTACATTGTTACATCAATCGAGCTCCCCGTTGCAAAAATAGCCGCGAATCCAACGAATGTTGTACCTTAATATCGTACAGTACTGCAGCAGCAGATTTTTTTCTCTCGGTTTGAGTAGCGAGGAATGTTTTATTTTTTTTTTTTTTTACTCGCTTTTCATCCGTAGAAACACACACACGTCCATGTACAATATCACCGTGTACTTGCGGGGGTCTGTAAATGTTGTTCGCCGGAGACGAGGAGCGCGTGGTATGATAAATGAGAAAGGGAATAAGCGATTTCGGGTGAAACATGATAATACACCATCGTATGCGATAAATTTTTGCTGGAAGGTAGGTGCGCAGTTTGGCAAACGGCTTTAACTTGGCTGAATAAAAAACGAAAATAATAACAGGGACTAGGGGAAAAAATAAAAAAAAAATAACAACAGAGAGAACAGAAACTCCGAGGGTAAAAAGAAAAGAAAAAGAAAAATACTCTGAAAACTCCGCAGACTCGAGCCACTCTGTTCGATTTTAGTGGGCGCGTGCGCTTGCCGAAAGAATTTACCATAAAAAGCAATAATGCCGGGGAATTCCTCACAATATAAGGTGGCAGCAGTCAATCTCTACGGGCAATAACGGCGGGCCGACCGACGCGTCTCTCCTTTCTCTCTCTTCCTCTTCTTGGACTTTTCTATGGTTCCGGGAACGCAGCGGGAAAATTAAACTGACTGGTTGGACTCCGCGGCTCGACGAACGGAAACCGAATAAATAAAATTCGGCAACAGGCTGACGCCGGAATCCTCTTTACTCGTTACTTCGTTCTTTGGATCCTCGGTTATTCAACTTCCGTTTCGAATCTGTTACGCGCTGTAGTCCGGATTTTTCAACGATCGCGTGATCAGGTCTCGTCGATTTTTAGTATAACGGGAATCTTCGAAGAGACTCTGACGGATCGGAAATTAATCAATCGTAAGCGTCGTTCTTATGTTTCTAAACGATTGCCAGATTTAACGATTTCACGAATCAAAATACACTCTTGTAATGTTAATTTACCGTAATAAAAAATAAGTCGCAACGTATCGTTACTCTCGATTTTCAATTTCAGTTCACGTTAAACCAAAGATTCAATGTCGGATATTCGGTAGTACATTAAATTCTGTCATACATACGATTCGTCGCTTCGCAAGGTCAACAGTTTCCACTATCAAACCCCCTTGAAAAGCTGAGGTTTCTGTTATTATAACAGAAGTATATAATTTGGAGAAAATCCTTGTTATTCATCCTAGAAACGAATTTATTTCATGTCTCAGAGACCACCGGAGTAATTGATAGACTCAATTAATTCACCTGCCGAGTGATGATAATCGAAAATTTCAAACACAGATGTGAAGTCTTTCAGCTTTTTCAGAAAATAAAAAACCCAAAGAAAAGTAAATAAATTCAAAATAGAGAACACAAGTGTTGTTAAATTAACAATTAATTTCGTTTCTTTTAATTCCTGTACGCATAGTGAATTTTTTCTTCTTACAGATCTATTCTTCTCATACTTTTCTATACGTGTGCAACGTCGAATTTTTCGAATTATCTCCCCAGTTTCATATATTGGACAATCCTGAGGCTGCAGGGCTGCATTTTACCGCAGCGACACCCGCAGTGCTTCAGGCGCGATTGCAAGTTTTTTGCCGAAACGAGAGAGAAAAACCATTACAACTGTAATTACATGTTAGAAATAACCAACGTACATTTCCTATAATTTAGCGTTCCGTTTTCTCTGTGCACAAGAGGTATGTAAAGGGCTTTAATTTTGGTGAAAATTTTAATTGCTTCGGCGTATCGACGGCTGTGAATAACCGAGAAATCCGAAATTTGCAATAAAGAGGGCGATTCTTTGATCGCTGGACATTCGTGGCTATAAATATGTATGGGTGTAAAATTGAGGGAGAAAAAATTGGATTAAATGAAATACGAATATCGTGGGTATAATAATATTCCAATTTCAAAGGAAATTTTATGTAATTGAGTTTCGTTTTACTCGCTGTTAAAAATAATGCGCTTCGTTGTACAGAAAAAACGTCGGTGGAAAAATTTTTTCAAACTTTAAGTCGTGCAGCTGAATCATTTTTTATTTTTGAATTGAACCAAGGAAAAAAAATATTTACTCATCATTATCAATGATACTGACGTAACGTGGGGATGATCGATTCAATAGAGAAACTATGCTCAATAATTGTTGCGTTAAACAGCTTCGCTTCATCTTCAAATATACATCTTGTCAAATGGGATTCGATTTTACCGAAATCAGTTCCACAGAGCAAATATTCTACAGACTCGTTTTTACAGAAACATTTTTCTACAGGATATTTTCCTACAGAAACGAATTTGAAATTCACACCAGAACTAAACCTGCATGAATTATTCTATAGAAGAATTGTTCTACAGAATATTTTTCTGGACAATAAACCATGCAGGATTATTTCCGATGCGAATCTCGAATTCCTTTCTGTAGGAAAATATTTCTGTACAACCGATTTGGTACAACATATTCTGTGCAACATTTACGCTGATACAAGTTCATCAGAGAGCCGGATTATAGATTCGCAAATCATCCTAAAGACCATTTTTTATTCATTTTAATCGAACGGCGGACGAAAATTATTCCAGAATATTGTTTCTGAAAATATCTGTACGAATCAGAATAAGGAACCTGAACGCAGTTTCGAAAAAAGTATAAATCGTTTCTTAGCTATGAATATACGATTTGATTATAAGATTTATCATTGGGAAATTTTAGCAGATAACGATGGCACGCACGTAGTTTCGAACTCGTGATTTGATAGTACAAAGAAGATATTAACAAGCCAATTAAAAACAATCAAAATCGTACCTAAGATATTGCGCAATTATAAATAATCTTTTTATGAATTACAATTTACAATCGTGACTTTCAACGCAGCGATAAGCTGCTGACAAAGTAAACGGGCCTGT
Source organism: Neodiprion pinetum (assembly GCF_021155775.2). Taxonomy (NCBI): domain Eukaryota; kingdom Metazoa; phylum Arthropoda; class Insecta; order Hymenoptera; family Diprionidae; genus Neodiprion; species Neodiprion pinetum. Next base: position 33,652,374 of record NC_060233.1, on the reverse strand, counting down.
CAATATTTCCATCGCTTCCCTTTTTTCTCTCCTCTTCCTGACTAATTACCAACGGAGTTAATGTCGCAACGGCATTATGTTATTTCAGGGGATTACGAGCTTTCCGTCACTCGTGACCGAAGTGCTAATAGGAATAATCCAAAGAGATTAAAGCGCACTGCTGCAGGTAATTGCAAGTGTACCCAATGATAAAAATATAATGAAAAAAAAAAAAAAAAAAAAGTTCGAAGCATCACGAGTTCGAAACATCACGGTTCAAAAATAAACCCGCACATTATTATCCCCGGATTGTATAAATTTATTGCACGTTATATTAACGGCACAGAGATAAGGATTTCTCGGATATAATTGACGCTTATTTTGCCTCGCCAAGTTCGTTCCGTTGGAAAAAAAGGGGGACGTAAAAATTTGAAAAATTGCAGAAAGGAATATTTTTGAAATGATTTTCGGTGAAAAAAGTGAACACGAATCGAAAATGATAAATTTATGCCGTATAATGCACGCGTTGCGGTAAGTGGATGCAATACATACCAACCTTGAGAGTTAAATTGAGAGGAAACTAGAATATTCCACGCGCCCACAACGATTTCGCGGCTAACCTCACGACCAACTCCGGAGCAACAATCAATAATTGGACGAGTACCTCGCGGCTGGAATCCCGGCTAAACTGATCGTGGGCCGAAATTTGTCTAATCGTAAGTGCATCTATTCACCGGGATACCCATAACCGCTTCGAGTATCCTACGGGTAAAGCATCCACGTGGGATAGATTAGGGCCTGCTTATCACCCGGCTCTATATAACCATCATAGATCTATACCGCATTATTTATGCAAGCTAACGAGCGCAAATTGGATCATTAGCATTTGGATGATAAAAAAAAAACCTTGCGAAATGCCAATTCGGGCATATTTTGAAGGCCGAAATCGAGGCTCAATAGTTTCGCGATCGGGAATCCGGAGAGAAGACGATCTCGATTAAAAAGCTGGCAGGAAAAAAAAAAAAAAAAAAAAAAAACTGAAGCCAAACAATTTTTCAACACGCAAATCGGTCTAATTATTTCCTATCGATGGCAAGTCGTCGGAAAATTCTAGTGAACAGAGTTTAAAAGATTTTTCAACATTTTCAATAATTCTCGAAAGTTTGAAATTAAAAAATTTCTATACACCGAAAATTCGATCAACCCTGACAGATTTTACAGCTAGAACGGGACTTGGACCGCGAAAAATTCTAGCAAACTTGAAAAGCTGCCTCGAAAGTTGAAGCGTAAGAGAATTTTTCGGGAGTGAAATTTTTTGAAAATAATCATTTTCAGCCGCGTAATCCCCGAGCTAATTGAACGCGGTTTAATCCCGCGGGAGTCGATAAGCCTCCCTTTCCTTTCTTGCCGAACTCCCCGAGCTCTCCAGGTTCATCGAGTAGCTCGGTTATCTGTTCGAGGGTCGCGATTGCCGCGGCCGAATCGGTGCCCCAGGGATATTTCGGGGCGGCGAGGCGAGGCATAAAAGTGACGAACTTTTCGTCTCTGCTCTGCAAAGGGTTACGTAGCTAATCTTCGTTACACGCCAGCTGGGTATCGGAGCTGTCGAAAGTGTTACGAGGACCACGCCTGTAATTTATGGGGGGGATTACTTTTCTCTCGCTGCTGTCCGCACACGGAGTAGAATATATTCTTCAACCAAAAAAATAGATTTTGTCGAAGTCCATTCGCTTGAATCTAGTACCCCTTATTTGTTCCGAGAACGATGACTTCGATCTAGTTGTGCAGTTTGTTACTATTCGTCTTCGATGTATGTTTTTATACTGGTTCAATAATGAAGCGAAGTTGCATTTTCTTTCAAATCAAGCAATATATGAGACGTTACTGTAACGATATAGATCTTACTATAATTACCTATAGTAAATTAAATTTGCCTCAATGTGTCAAGATAAGGGAAAAAATGGATCTCTTTTTTTACGCAATCCCCCTGAAAGACGTCAAAATAATTCAGATCACGAGAAATCGCTGATTGTGAACTGGAAACGCTCTCTATACGAATGAATCGTAACCGCGCATACACGCGTACCAACGATATAAATATAATATGGATGAATGTTATGACGCAGCATAGATAAGCCGCGGTATTGCATCGTTGCATGATATATAGTCCGTGCCAGACTAGCTTTATGCCTGTATGGATATAATATAAACACAGGTGAACGCACCTACAACGTCTATTCGTTTTACACATCAATACGTACAAGTAAGTGCAACGCATGATGTTTCAGGTGCGTTTAACAAACGTACGTGCGACATATCTATGACCATATGCGGGTATATTATTGTGCAGAGATACCTGAGCTAATATTTCGCGAAATATTTGCCTCGTGGCGATATTTCTTCCCGGCGATCGTTTCACACCTGCAGTAGAATACACAGGCATCTAACCCGGCGGAGTTTTATATGAAACAGAACGCATCCTGCACACACACACATTAGTCGCGAATGAAATGTGTCCAACGGCCTTTCGCAATATATCGCGATGCGGTCCTCGCAATATTCGCTGGCTTAAGAGTCGAGGTCCTGCAGGTACACAGCTGAACGTTATCCTGTAGGTATAACCCCGGCGTTACATTTGTCCGAACCTCGTACCGAGTACTTTTCGATTCTGTTTCCGAAAATGAAAAAACAATAGCTGCCTAAATAAATATACACCGTACATGTATTAATTTTCCTACCGTATTCGGTGTTACTGCAGAGGCGATTCACAGACGCGTAGCTTTACTGCAACTGAAACAAAATCAATCGGAAATTTACTATTCGAATAAATGGGAATGAGAAATTGCGCGTGCAAATATATTCAGTGAGAGATTGCGCGGGTGGTCACAACTTTTTCGGGATATAAAATTCCATCGCATTTCCACGTTTTCTACGACCTGAAATCTAGTTTTCCCTGACGCTTTCCCAGTTCTAGTAAATTACTAAAACCTAAATCGTTCAGCTTGTTAACTCTATGTTCGGATCAAATTCAATTCGAATTGAAGAAACGTATAATGTAGAAAGAAGACAGCTTGAGCCAATTTCTTTTCTCGACGAAAAGAAGTAAACTTGTTACCTCAAATAATCATTTCTGATTCTCGTGATAAAAAACTTATAATTTCAGTTTGATCCATGACCAAATTAAAAACCCCCTGACATTTTCCGGTTTTCCATGTGTGTGACCATCGTCTTATGGTTGAAAACATTCTCTTTTGTACAACCGTATTTATTTTTGATCATTGTTATCATTGTTATTATTTATTGTCATCGTCACGCACGCGATTATTGATCACTTTGTTTCGTATTACAGCCCTACATGGTGCCGCTGAGAATCTTGATGCTTCTCGGCGGCGGTCTAATCGCCGTATTGGGAAGCGAGGCTATCGAACTCGGTGGTGCCGGACCCTTAGGCGTCGTCGCAGCAGCCTTCGTTAGTTGCTACTTCTGGCAAAAGGACGGATGGGAGGTCGAGGACGTGAGTAAATCACCCCTATATGCGACATCTCTAGTATTAAAAACCGTGTCCGATGGTGTAAGCAATTCGCTTGTAACAAATTTTTCGGCGATCGGAAAAACAAAATTTGGCTACAGTTGATCGAATTTTAAAATCATTGCATTCGACCTACCAAAGCCAAAATAAAGTTTTCTCTTTTTTTCACGAAACGATGCGCCGATGACGTTATCTCAGCAAACTGAATGACGATGTTGCAAAACTCGAGTAAAAACAACCACCGTGTGCATATCTACCAGATAAACGAGATTGAGAAATTCAACGATAATCAGAGTTTTTCTCCGAGTTTTATTTCTTTACTTTATTTTATTTTTTTTTTTTTCTATTTTTCTACTCGTTTTACCCTTCCCGAGATTAAATTACACCGCTGCGCTCGTACGGAAGAGCTGAGAGGTGAGAAAAAAATCGCCAATATTTTTTGGTTCGGAATACCAATCGTTTAATCACGACGCAATCAGCGGCTCTTCGAGGAAGAACCTTCCGAAGTAGCCTGTAACAGGTTTATAGTTTTTCTATCGAATTGCTACGAACTTGTTGGGGGCACGGCGAACCCGAATTAGACGATCAGCGATGGGCTAATCTTTGCAGGATGAGGGAAAAATGGGAAAAATGGGGAAAACCGTGCAGAGGGGGGGAGGGGCGTCGTGATCGATGCGAGGCCGAAAAGCGATATAAGGTAGAAAAGGTGTTCCGTGCGGAAATTCGCCGCGAAGATGCGATCGACTGTTGTGCTTGTCGGCTTTGTTGCGATTACACGTAACTACATACCTAGAGGTGTAGTGCGGAATGTGAAGTTTAATAAATCAATTTCATGGTTGAGGTAAAATTAATGAGAATAATAATAATTAATAAAATAATGACCATAACAATAATAGTGATAATAATGATGATGATGACGACGATGATGATGATGGTAAATAGTTGGTCTGTCAGGGAGAAATTTTTGATAACCAAAAGGGGGCAGAAAATTAATTAAAGTATTAAAAAAAAAGGGGCTGATTTGGAGGTGAGTAATAATTGCTACGGGGAGGACAATGGTGGAGAAATATAAGATTAAGAGAAATGAGGAGGGGGGAGAATAGGAGAAAGTACCTACTTAAAGAGGCGAGAGAAGAAAATCGACTTAATATACCTTATATATATACTTACATAAACTGCCGTCGTTGGCGCGGCGAATTATTAAATTAATAAACTCATCCGTTATTTACTACACATATATATATACGTATATACATACGTATAACACAATATACGTAGGTGCGTATATATACGTATACTATACATATATATTAGTGCCGAGGCTGGCGGAAAAACTTTTTAATCAACCAAGTTGGGGCCGATAAGGTTAATGAAGTGGATCGAGAGCAGACCCCCCCCCCCCCCTTAAAAACAAAATAAAATAATAAATAAAAAAAAAAAAAAAACACGGAGAAGGAAAAAAGACCGACGTACCATTAAAACTGCACTTTACGCTACTTTCCTCATCTGCATCGGTTTGATATAATCACTCACGTATAATCTACCTGAACAATTACAGACGAGGTGAAATTTTTCCTCAGGTTCGAGCGGACGATTAAAAATAAAAAGGAATAGAAAAAAACCATGCAGTGTTATTCACTTTCCAAAGTGTTAAATTGCACGGGTGGTCGTCTGACGATTACACTGGTCTTCAAAAAAAACAACTTTTTTTTCCTCCTTCTTGTTATTATGTGTAGTTATAATAGATTTGAGGCTCTTGAAAGGAAATTTATTAAACATTCTTGAAACAATAAATAATAAATCCCTTATACTCAAATTGCTCCAATTGTTATCATATTATTTTTTTTTTTAAATCCTAAAAATAGGTATGATTTTAGACCGTCCAAGCTGTCCCCCCCCCCCCCCTCTTAATAAGACGCTATTTTTGTTTACAAATTATAATCAATCACTAAGGATAACAAAAAGGTTCATAAAAAAAAATTTTTATAGTTGAAAAATTTAAATATTGAAATCGTCAGAAAATCTATATACTGGTATAATTCGAATTGTTTTCCAGTTAAACGATAACTTTCTTTCTCTTTCGACAAGTTAGAACTGGTTCTGTGTGTACAGATACTATTTAAATAGACTGAAGTAGTGTTAAAGCAAAAACCAAACGCAACAAATACCAAACTTCGAGCGATAAAAAAAAATGTATATTACGTAATATATACGTGACAGGAAAAAATGGAAAGAAGATACAGATTCGGCACGTCAAAACCTCGATATCTGTAATATTTTTATTTGAAGGAGGCGTTCGTTGCAGAACTGCGTTGTCGAATATCGCGTGTATTGCACCGTGTATAATCAATTGCTGTATAAGGCACTATAGGTATATATGGCCCAGGTCCGTTCGTGGCGAGAGCGAAATCGTAATTGAGATGGGTAAATACGCAAGGGAAATCCCAACCGTCAATTCGGAGCAGAGGTTTCATCGCGCCATTACCTATTCGTACCTTGTTCTACATACCTACACGTGTCCACGGAAGTGTGTAATTTGGCGAACGCGGTGCACGGCTGCTACGGCTCGATGTGTGTGCTCGACGTTTCGCAAATTTGCGGGCTCGCATTAGTTTCGATTACAATCAGAAGGAATCTCGTAGCGAAATTCATAACGCTCAGGCGCTTGGTCCAACAGAGATACCGGAAACAACGCCGCGAGATGAGAAAAATAATTTTAAAAAACTCGGAAATACGTAGGTGACTGAAAGTTTGAAAATCTGTTGAACTTCGATGACAACTATAGGCTGCTTGTTGCCAAATTTGAATCCCGCTGTGATCAAATTTTCGAATTTAGAAGGGTGAAAGCTGGAATAATCCGTTTAAAATGAAACTTGAAATTCAATTTTCTCGGGAATAATTTTACACTCGATATTCTCCTCTGCGGGATTCTCTCTCGGTATGTAAACCCTCAATTTTGCGTACACAGTTAGCGAACCCGAAAGTATCGCTGAAAGCGTACGAACACCGTCGCAAGGTTGAAAAATCAATTTGTAAACTGACAATTATATTACAGGGAAAAGTAATACTAGCACTTTTCCGTCTGTTATTACAGGCATTGCCTTACAGCGCAAGCACGATTTTCACGGCTAGTCTAATGAAGGATAAGCAAGTGTAACAACAGAGTTTCCCAAAGTTTGGAACCGGGCTTTCGTGATTTACAATTAACGTTTATCTGAATAATGCGCAACCGAACTGATCCAAGCAACAATATATCTGCCAACTAATTGTCATCGATATACGGGTCTGACTAATCTTGTCTATCCTAAACATCAAATACATTGTCTACTCCTAATCTACCGAAAAAGAAACGTGTCTTCTGCAATTGTCTCAACTCTAAAACATCATCTTGAATTTTTTCATATCTCTTATTCAACTGCTCAATTATTTATAAATATTTAAAGTGATTTTGAATAGGATCTTTTTTAAAATTTTCAAAACAATTCTCAGCAACTGGATTTTATATTCCAAACATTTCACGATCGTGCCACGATGGACGGATTTTTCCCATTCTTGTCAGCACTTTTAATTTTTTGATCAATTAAAACGTTGTTTGAACGGTCCGAAATCTCTCGAAAAATTCTCAAAATTTCTACTATTCATTTGGAACACTTCAAGATCGATTCCGTTATGGAGCGATTTTTCTCTATTTCTTTGTCAAATTCAACTTTTTTTTATCGACTCCATAACGAAACCGGTCTCGAAATGTTCCAAGTGAAAAATCGAAATTTTCATAGTTTTTGGAAGTTTATACACAAACGTTTAAACGATATTTTAGTTGATAAAAAAAAAACTAGGTACTGAAAAAAAAAATAGAAATAAAATTTGCCCGTTATTGACTCGCTCTCGAAATTTTCGGAAAAAACAGAGTTTTCGAGAGTTTTAAAAAGATCCTTTTCAAAACCGCTCTCAATATTTATAAATAAAGACTGTTTCAGAGCTGTAACAATTGTGGAAAAATTTCTAAACAAAATGAAAAATGGTGAGGGTTTCACGCGGAATTCCCCATATCACACACCCGTCACTCGACTCGAGCGTTTCCATGCCACGCGACAATAAATTCTTAACGAAACGCGCGTTCGTGTGTTCGCAGAATCCAGTTGCAACGGCCTTCGAGATATTCTGGATGATATTCGAGCCGATCCTCTTCGGTATAACGGGCACCCAAATAAAGATCAACGAATTGAACGGCACGACGGTCTACCTGGGAATCGGGGTTCTGGTGGCGGGCATAGTGATCCGCATCCTGGTGACGCTGGTCGTCTCGATCGGCTCGAACCTGAACATGAAGGAAAAGGTGTTCGTGTCCCTGTCCCTGATGGCAAAGGCGACGGTTCAGGCGGCGCTGGGCCCGACGCCGCTCGAGCAAGTTTCCGCCGACGACGCCGAGCAGACGGAATACGGAGAGACCGTCCTGATGCTCTGCATCCTGTCGATCCTGATAACGGCGCCGATCGGCGCGATCATTATAACCCTTACAGGTCCCAGGCTTCTTACAAAGACGCGAGCCGCCGAGCAGCCCGAGGAGTGGAACAGGATACGACGCCCCTCGATGCGAGATATATCGATAATAAACGAGGAGATCGACATGGAGGAGGAGGACGCCGCCGAGGAGACGAAACCCTGACGGGCGACGACTCTCTCACCGAATACGATTCGAAGGAAGAAGCTCGCGGAGGGCCTTGTTCGAGAATATACCTGTAACGAGTTTGTCGGCGCATCCGTAAATCAGGGGGAGAGTTAAAAGGGGAAGCTGAAACTCTCGCTGATCGTTCCCCTTTTAAATCGTCATTCTCCGTATTATTACCTAACCACGTGACCGTGTACGTTTAACCGCCGCCGTTGTTAAACTCGTCAAATTATCATTCTCTGCAGTAATTTATCGTCACCGCGACGTCGTCGTTGTATCGTTATTGTCGCAGCTTTAAGCTGCGTCCGTCGGATCGCATCAGGCTTTTGTTCCTCGACTCGATTCGTCGGCGTTTTTACATTTTCCACGACGAAGATGAGCTGCCGTAACTCTTCTCGTCATTGCCTTAAAACACTTCGAGGGGTCCGGGACTGTGTTTAAAAGTTCGGGATGTTTCCGGGTGCGATTAAGCTTTTCTCGGTTGCACACTTCATGCGTAATAATAGCGAATAATTATTACATCACATCAGCGTGTACACAGCGATTAGTACGTTTGATATATCATACATTTCACTCATTAAAGTGATCAAAAAAACTTTATCCGTAACATCGGAGTCGATGAAACAAATATTTGGAATCATAATGTTTACTTGTAATGTTAGAGCGAATTTTTGACCGCATGTATGCGACCAAAGGGAATTTGTACCTGTGGCTCGTATAACATTCCCAGCTAATTTTTGACTTACGGAATGTATTCACGGAAACTGCTGACAAACGGTTAAATTGTCTGCAAGTTCGAAAAATCAATTTTTCAAATTATTTTCCTTCCATTATGGAAACTGTCTAAAATTACTCAATATCATATCAGCTTGTTATAAACATACGTAAATTATCACCGTTTCAGGATAAGTTACTAATACGAATATGAAAAATAAGAATAATAATAATAACACTGATAATAATAAAAAATAATACGCAGGTACGTAAAATTTTGAACAGTTTGGCAGCTCGTTACAGGTAAGTGCTTAACTGCGTAAAACAAACGGTTGTATATATTCGAGTGCAGATTTGCGATCGATAATTGTATAACTTACTTCTGACGTATTTACGTGAACATTCATGTTATACCTTATTGTTCGCACAGGTATTAATTAGTAGCGTTACAGACGTTCCCAAGCATGTTTGTTCTCAAGCGACATGCGTTTGTATTACAACCTATGTACATATATACGTAACGTACACTCCTCCCTTACACGAAGGTTGATGTATGTAGCTTTAGATTATTTTCTTTTCCCTCCTACTTCGTAGCCTATATGATTTACAGCGCGTAGAATAGAAATTAATTAAAGTAGGGTATACGCACTCCATCAACTTGACGAATAATTGCCTAACAAAACTATACGGTATAATTATCGTTAAACGAATAAAGGTACGTTATGATTACACGTATTATTCAATTGAATTGTGTTGAAACGAATGAATAATACGAGAAGCAATCGTCAAACCTGTGAAAACGATTGTGCGCAAGTAAGAAATTTCTGACTGAAATAATATGAGAACCCTATTCTAATATAATTTCATCATGATTTTAACCCAGAATTTGTGTTAGTTCGTTAGTACGGATTGTATGTATTTATATTATTATTGTTCCGATATATTCATCAAATTGTAGAAAAGTACACGCGTGTGTATTCTACTATTCATAATATCACTTGGGCTGGAAAGTTACATCGAAGTTGAACTTGACCGTTCGAAAAGGGGAAAAGGTAAAGATATATACACACACACACACATACACACACGCAAATATGAGCTAAAAAGAAAAAGAAGACTAGTAGTAGCGATGCAGAAGGAAAAGTGAGCAAGAAAAAACGTGCATGGAAAGGAAAACGCAGAAAGTAAAATGAAACAATACTTCACGAATAAAAAAAAAAATACGAATGGTAACATTTATTGAGAATGTAAGCGTATATGTATTGTGTATATGTAATTATACATACGTACGTGTAATAAAATTATGATTCATAATCTTTAAATTACTGTTAGCATCGTGTGACTATTGACATAATTTTCAATTTTCTTTCCCCTCTCTTTTCTTTTCTTTCAAGCAGATATATCTCCCGAAGCTTCCCGACGTCCACAAATCACTGCAATTTCACGCACGACGTTATACGTATGGTATAAGTATTATAAAAAAATTAACATTACATCTATTTTAAATTATTTACAAATGTTTAGAAACGAGCTGGATGTAAATTCAACTATATTAAACGTATATGTATACTAAGTAGTTGAACCGAGTAAGTTTCTTTGGCTCAAATTTAAATCAAACCACCGAATATCAAATATTCTGCAATTCTTCGAGTCAACCGAAGTTCTAATATTTGCCGAGTGTAAAGACTGAGAGAAAATTGAATAATCATTATCGTTTCGTTGAGTAGAAACGCAAAAATATCTGGCTCCTGGAAGACTCTGACATTCAGAATTCCCCGGAATCGATAAATCGACTGTTCAAATCAGGTTTGACCTTTTCTTTGGCTTTCTTGCCACAACGGGTGAGATCCCTTGAAATAATAAATTTCCTGTTCCCTGAACCTTTGCCCGCAATCTGGCAAATTGACTACCGCGGTCCGCGTAAAAGGAAACGCTCTTGTTTCATTTCATTTTCTCCCTGCAATCAAGGCGAAGAGCTGACAGCAAACGTGGAGAGTATCGTGCTGGTGCTGGGGCTCTTCCTGACTCTGTACGGATCGTGAACACCGGCGGTGCTGCATTGACGGCTTTCGACACCCTTTGCGAACTTCCGTCGCAACGCGTGAAGGACCTTCTTCTTCAGTACGAAGAGCACGAATATCATAAGACCCTGGAGGCAATTGAAGACGTCCGATACACAGAAGAACTCCGTTTTCCAACTGACGTTCGTCAGATAGTGGTTGAGGAAGTAGGATATCACCTCGAGAATCCAGGATATCCCCATTACGACGAAGAGCTTAACATTCAGGATCAATCTGCAATTCGGTTAGGTATTCGCTTATTCGGGACATTCTTCTCCGTCTCGCGTCGCGCTTCGAGCCGACAAACACGCTTCCATGCACACATCGTGCTGGCTTTTCACGTCAGTTTAGCGGACCTGTTCCCCTCGATGTTGCATCTTATTGATTGACTCGAGTTCATAAGTAACAAGGCATTTCCTCCGGTTGATAAATCCACTCCGAATAACATCTTTCGGGTTTTTTCAGACTTTTCGAACTTTGAGATCATCCGCGCGGAGAAGAGAACGACGAGAAACGAGACGGACGAACAACAATAAGACGAACAGTGAACGATAAGAACTGACGTGAAGGGTATCGACGTCCGTGAATCTTACTTATTTTTGTCAGCGTGAAACCTGCGGCTCCTGGAATCTGACGTGTTCATTTTAACTCGTCGCTGGATGTCGGCTTTGACCATGCTACACCTCCTGGCCGTAAGAATGAACAGGACGACGTTAACGATAAGCTGGATCGAGACCGGACCGGTGAAAAATAATATCTCACCATGGAAGCTGTAGCCGCCTAAATGACACGTAAAGGAAAGTAATGAGTTTGCGGTGGTAAAAATTAATGAACTGCTTATTGAAGTTGATTGCCGCCTGTGCTTCGCTAGCCGATATAACAGCGTATTATTTGCACTGCGGGAAGGAACGTCGTGTTTTATCGCTACATCGAATAGCATAGAACGAACCGGCGTCATTCGCACGGAAATAACGTAAATTGAAGATCATCGATTTTTCATGGAATATTGATTCGCGAAACGAGCGGCGAACGAAAGGCTCGTATAATATTTGAAAGGGAGACAATTAACTGCCTCCGAGAAAGATCCCCGTGGCGAAAAATGTCTGTTAATTAATCGAACGGAATTGGTAAATGAAGAAGCAATCGCTTGCTCCGATTACTCGTCGAAAGTTTAATACGCAATCAGCCGGCTGATGCACTCTGGGAAAAACTTCGGATCGTGCGTAGTATCAGCACAACTATTTTAGAAAAAGTGGACGTGACGCACAGCATAATTAGGTGCTCTTTATTTTTTGCAGAAGTTTAGTGCCTTTCAGGTTCTAATAAAGGGTTACCGAACAGTTTTTTTATTTTTCTTTTCACGACACCCGTTAGTACCCCAATTCTTTGTCTCTCATTTCTTCAGCGTTTTCAATGAACTTTATACGAACAACATATAATCAGTCGCAACAGAACCAGGTTTTTGCATATTTTTTGGCTATATCTTCTTGACATCGCTTGGACAGAGCGTAAGATATGAAAAAATTGTTCAGATTCAGAGAAATTAAAACATCGGCAAAAGAGCGCTTAATTATGTTTCAACTAATGGTTGGGTCGTGCGACATGACTCTGCTAATATTGTTCAAGTCACGTAGAAATTCTCCGAATACTTGAGAGGATAACTTAAACATTCGTGGAACTATTACCGAATCTGTGTTTAGGGAGAAATCTGTTTGTTGAATCGTTGAAGTGTCCGGTGTCAACGGATGTTGTTTTTAAAACGATATAACAAACACACGGTTAGCCAACCCGGGTTCTGGGAAGACTGAATCGAGGGAGGAACGATAAACGAAAAAACCGGCATCAAGTCACCTCAAATACATCCCGGGTAAAAAAATTACTCTCCCTTTTTCTTTCACTCCAATCAATTAAAATCAAAGCAAGAAGTCGGAAAGAAAAATTGAACGTTCGGCGAACCCGCTACAACCAAGGAACTGATTCGTGTACTAATGACCCCCGATTCTCTGGTTACAATTAGTGCCGCTCATTATTTACCCCTGATTCGCCGGAAGGAACCGACCGAGAAAAAGAGAGGAACCGTCTTTGCAGCTGACTTCCATCCGGACATTTCCTGCACGGTCGGCTTACGCGTCTCGCGATAAAAAAAAGAAAAAAAGAAAAAAAACCGCCTTCCAAACCGTGTCATCGGATGAGAAGCAATCGTGTCGCTTTAAATTCCACAGTCTGGTACAAAATCGAGTACCAATCCGTATCTTATCCGATCAGTTGTGCGTTTATACTGATATCAAATGCACTCACTTGAGAACCAGCATCGCTGAACCCCCATTCCGGGGCGCAGTTGAGCAGGTAAAAATTCTGTGTAATCAGCGGCGATAGCGACGATGACAAATATTACCGCAAAGCCCCACGCATAGAGGCAATAGAACATGAACCGTTTATGGTCCTCCTGCCTCTTGGTGTTCGTCCTTCCCGAATGCCTCAGAGATCTAATAAAGGGATGACGAACTACGTTGTATGTTGAATGTTTAATGTAGACGTATACGTATATAGGCGTGATTCAGGCGCGTTTCGATTTTTGTTTACGTACGGATCTAATGTAAGTGTTACGAAGAGGTTTTAACCTTTCTTGGGCTTATTTGCCTTACGAATTTGTAACGTAAAGTGACGAGGCGACATTAAGAGAAGAAACTTTTTGTCAGGAGATGAGTGAGCCTAGCTCCATAAATCACGGATCTATTTTTGCATCCAACTACACAAACTTTTGACTCGCACGAAGATTTTGCGTTCAAAATCTCGCTGGCTTGTATCTCATTCTCGGCTCTGCTTCCGCCGACGCAGCTGAACACATAAACAAACTTTATAAAACGTAATTGTTTTCCCGGCTAGAGACGTATAGTTCTGATGGATACGATGGGACGGAATTACGGAGCTGCAGCGCGAGAATGAGGTCAGCTCGTTTGTCAACGCAAGTGGAAAACAAACGGACGTTAAATGTCGATGGGCGGTAATATCGAGTACGCAAACTGAGAAAGAGAATCGTCTCGCTTTTTGTTAGCAATCACGGTGCTGTGTTAAATGTAGAAGCTTACAGGACACAAGAAAAATTCAAGGATGTTTCCAGGACCTCAAAGACTTCCAAGACCACTGGACACCGTGTCGATACATTATTATTTGCGAGGACGTTTCTGGCAATAAGCTTACGCGGTTTTGATTTATCATCGTTATTATCATTCACATATCTCACCCGAAAGTCCACCATATGTCAAAGCACATGACGTTCAGCCAGAAGAAGGCGGATAGGAAAGAGAATAGCATTGTGTACCCTGAAATAGAAGAAAGATAAAGCTGATCAGAATTGTCGGTAATATAAAAACGGTTCGTTCGTTTTCTGAACCGGACTGATTGAATGGTTAAAAAGCCTCGGTCGACAACGATTGTTAATTACTGTCGGAATATGGCGTGAGCTGTTTTCTCGAAACCATTCGTTAAACAAAACAGCCTTTTGCATAATAGACTCGTTGTGGCTGCAAATTTGGCGACGTAATAGCACCTAAATCATCGCTAATTTCCGGCTGACTCACGATGAACGATGTCGAAGAGGCGTAAGGCGAATAGAAAGAATTTCATTGTTCGAAAATTGCTACGCGGCTGAATAGCGCAACTTACGAGACTGTAATAATCAATAAATACTGTAAAATAATGACTTCATTCAATCGTTAAAGAGGCTGGGATTTTAGAGGTAAAAAAGTCAGCTCGACATCATCTTATTTCATACCCAGAAATGTGCAGACGTTTTCCAAGTCGATTTCATCCTCCCGTTGCGTTTGAGACTCGTTCGGTATTACGACGCCAACGATGGCGAGACAAGCCATTGCCACGAAAAGGCTCCCCACGTGACACATGAGGGTTTTTCCATGGAGGTTTTGCAGAGTCGGTAGACATACGTAAACCAGCAATGTGACCAGAAGAAAAGTACAGCCGATCGTCTGCAGCACTGCGTTCACGTGAAACCTGGTTGTAAGAGACTGTCGTGTGGTCATTTTTCATTTTCCTTTTTTGTGTTTTTGTTATTTGCTACTCGAAGGAGGGAGACTGATAAAAATGCAACGTGACAAGGTGGCAAAAGATATGAGAAAATTGGCAATGTCGAATTAAGACTCGGTGTTGTTGAAAGAAGAATATGTAAACGAGACAAGCGATGAAGAAGAGATTCTAAAACAGATGAGAAAGATGGCAAAATCAAAACGCGCGTCGTGCCAATGAGGTTTTTCAATTAAATCACGTTCAATTGAGAGAGTTTTTACGAATGAAACAAAACTAACGAAGCTGCAGTTTGAGGTTTGATTAAAACGGCACGACGGAAAGTCGTTGAAACTACATGATAAATGAATAAAAAGGCGATTAGTGACGATGACGCAACGCGGGGAGGAAATCCTCTAGAGTACAGGTATTAATTTCATTATATCTATTCTCATCGTCATATACATAGGATGAAAATAATTATCGTCAATTTGTGATATGAACCGAGAACCGCCTGGCGAATGCTCGCGTGATTAACCGCAAGTAAGTCCACCAATTACATTATAAACGACAAACTTTATTAACGAGCGAATCAGCCACACCCACATGATCTTTGTCTTCTCCGTTTTTTTTTTCTCTTCATACGTGTCCAGCTCAACGTTAGAAAACTAATTTCCTCCCTGCACGTATAACGTGTGATCTATCTTCTCATTACCGCGATGTAATATCATATCCCACGTGACGTAAACCATCTTTTAACGAAGAAAAAAAATTCCTTCTAATTAGATCAGATATTAAAAATTCCCCGATTACCAATTATTCTAAGCAGTCTGAACACTTCAAACTTTGATTTCATAATTATTTTAGGAATTTTCGATACCGAGTATTACCGTAGTTTCCAAAAGAAAAAGAAAACCGAAATCTTTGTACACGTACAAATTTGCGTGATTACAAAAACACGTTCCACGGCATTATCCGTAAAGATTTTTCGTTAGCTTTCCGACAAGATCGCGAGATGAATAAATAAATAAATGAATGAGTTTCACTTTCATTCGTTTACAAATTTGTGATAAACTGAAGGAAAGAAAAAAGAAGGTATAACATCGAAGCCGTAGTCAACTTTCGGAAAGAGTTTCGATTGCAGAAGTCTCCTTATACGTATATAATACGGGTGTCTTCTAAAGGGTTTTTAATCAGCTCTCCGAAAGAAGTTAAAAAGGTTGGCGAAACCGAGACAAACTATATATCATACACATCTATATTCGCGGCAAGATTTTCCTTACAAAGTTTTCCAAGCCACCGTGGATTTAACCCTTTAGCTGCCACTGTAGCATTTTATCTACACGAGAGAAACAATTATTTTTAAAAATATCTTCTTCAATTTCAATCTGAAAGTTCTGAAACAATTTGACGAATAGTAACGCCCCCTAGAGAAAGTTTTCACTGAATAATTTCAATTGAATAACTTTTCATTTAGGCGTGAAAATTGAAATATCCTATTTCGAAAAAGTGCGATGTTTCAACAATTTTCTTCGAGAATAATGACTTTTTTCAACGGCCCATTAAAGGGTTAAAGTGAGTAAAATTTCACCTCTCCTCGGAGTAATTTTCTTCCAGGGGGGGATCCTCGAAGCACACAAATGGATAAAGGCCGTCCGGTCCGAGGCTGCTGTTGTAGAACATGTCCATGCAGTGTTGGTGATGCCCGTAAGTTTGGTAACCGGGAACGTGTAGTTTTCCTTCCGGTACGAGATGCCATTTCTCGTCTTTGAGTACCGCGTACATTCCGTACGAGCACGGCTTACCGACGAGAAGTCCGTACTCTGGAAGCGGTTTTCATAACGTGAAGAATGTTCGAGCGAAAGGGGGAAAACAGCGCGCGCGGATTTATTCGACGCGTTAACCCGGGTTTCGCCCTTTCAAAAACGAGGAAAAGAATGGAGTCGAACACTCGGGTGCAAGTAGGTGAACGAGGATGAAAGTCGGCGAAGGGTTGCAGACAATAATTATACGCCAGAGTGCAGGGTAGGTGCAGCCTAGAAAAGCAGGGAACTACTGCCACAGAGGTAACTCGTAACCCAGTTCCGACTCTGCGTCTCGCTTTTCGCGTGAGTACGAGGTTAATTACAAGGAGACAATTTCATCGTCTCCGACAGTTTCGCTCTCCGTCGTCTCTCGGACGTCGTCGACGTCGCATCTGTGAACTTGGCCCCTAATTTTCCGAAAATCGGATTTATTTTTTCGAGTTATACATTCCATTTGAATAGTTCTGGAGTTCTTTGTGAGTTTTAAAAAAAGTTCTGTCGATTTTGGTAGTCAAAATCGAAGTTGACTCGTTTATTCGTCGCATCGAAGGTTGTTTACTATATACTAAGAAAATGAAAAATAAAAAAACGCCGGCGCGCGGTATTTGAATACCGAAATTTTTTTCGAGTTCTAAAAAGATTTCAAAGGGTTCTAGAGTTCCGTCTAACTGAATTTTTTTTATTTCGTTTCATTACCGAAATATTGAACAAGATATCCACGCGCCTTGCTTACAACGAAAATTAATTTTCAGCATCCCCGAAGTTCTGACGAGAGCTCTGAGTAGACGAGCAAGGGTTCTAACGAATATTCCAACGAAATTTTCCGGTATTATCGAATTGAATAGAGTCGCGTCGGTCTTTAGGGTTCTGTTTCGTGAAGTTGGTCCCCCGAGTGTTACATTCTATTTTCGCTACAAAAATCGACGGCACTATTTTTAAAGCATACAAAGAATTCCAGAACTATTCGAATGGAAGCTGGAACTCCGAACGAAAATATCTATTTTCGAATAATAAGGGGCCAATTTCACAGAGGTGTCGTCGTCGAGTCGTCGTACAAATACGAGTCACCATACTTTTTCTTTCTCGGGCGCGCCCGAAGAAGCGGAGTGGATAGGAAGATACGACAAGCTGTACTCTGTTTAAACAATGAATCAAGGTATTCCGTGCAGCACTTACTTTGTGCCTTTGATTAGAAATTCACAGAGATGTTAAAAGAGCGCCACCCCTCGGCTGGCGATAATTAACATTAATTGGCAAGCATCGTACAGTAGAGTGGATTCGAGTCTCGCTCTGTCAACGCCGACTGACGCAAATAGGAGAAGCAAAGGCCAAGCTTATGAAGAGGTTGCCGGTGAAAAATTCCAGAATAATCACATCGGAATCGTATAACCTTACAGCTCTGGAGGGATGTTGCGCGCTGTGCAAAAAGAATTTGTCACAAGCTTGACCCGCGCGGAAGTGGGGCGTAAAAAAGGGGGATGATTGATTTGAAAGGAATAGTGGCATCGGCGTGACAGACGGAATAAATTCGCATGATTTATTACCGAGAGTCCGAGTAATCTGATCTCTTTCGTATCAAATTTCCGCATCGACAAATTCACGTCGTTACGTGTGGGTGTACACGTACGGAATAAAAGCGCGTGACAAAACGGAAAAAATCGTGGCTATTTGTCGTTTCGTGAGGGAGGATCGTGAGACCGATCTACGCGGGAAAAGTGCTCGCATCCTTACCGGTAGAGTTAAAAACCTGTTCCGTCGAGTTCTCCGCCGGGTTCGACAAATTCCGGACCTCCTCGTGCAGCTTCGGCGTCGTCAATTCGGCCGGTAATTTTTTACAAGAGGTTTCGACCAGCGCCTCGTCTTCCCGGCAACATTTTCTCAAGCAGGTATTACCGCGACAGTATTCGACGCCTCGACAGACTCTGACTACCAGAAGACCGGGCGAACTGCCCGATTCGAGACAGGCGCTTTCATCGGTTGCAAGCAGATCGACAACGCCGTTGGAATTCGTCGCCGTCACCTGAGAAGTTTGAATATAAAACAAATTTACGTCAAGCGACCCCGGAACGCAGATGTTTCGTTCTATCCTCTCTTTGTCTGTCCCTCTGGGATTCGTTTCGTAATTTATTTATTTTTTATCTTATCATTATTACTATGTTTTCCCTCTGTACGTCTGCCAAATCCACTTCCACCATCCACGACACGCGGATCCGATGAAATGTGATTTAGATGCTAAAACTGCACAGTCGCGGATGAATTTTATAGGTATATAAAGCTCGCGAATCGAGCCAAAAATCGTTTCCAATCAAAATTTTACGGCTCGATGATAACGAAGCACGGCTTGAATCGTAAATTGTTGCACAATTTTCGAACAAACGCATCGTCCAAATTTTCGCTAATTGCTCTATGTATATAGTACATAAATTACTTCTGCAATCGCTGAGCGTTATCATCTCTGTACGTATTATCAGAATAAAATTAGAGTACGCCTGACAAATATTTATACGGATCTGCATCCACGCGTTTAGATCACAAATTGCCAGACTGATTTAATCGCGTGTCAATTATTCTTTGAAACAAAAAAATCTGTGTTTCTCCCATGATGGATTCAACGTGTATTACCATATATGCGTACACGAGTATAACGCGGTATATATTATACCTGTTCCGGACACTCAGTCAACCGACATTGAAAAACTTTGCGGTAGGTAGGTGTATACTGTATATATAATATAAACTTGAGAGTACTAGATAGATATAAAAATTGTAGGCGTTGAATAAAAAGCGGCTAAAGTAGCCCGAACTTGACGCAGACTATATCTGACGCGGTCTTGTGTATACAATTAATTTGAGAAGAAAAAATAAAGCAAACGTCGGCGTTCGTGCGCGGATCGTGCACATTCGCACGACAGCTATAACCTCGATGATAAAGCGGAGCACTTTATAGGATACATTTTGACCTCAGCTTCCGGAACTTCCTTGCTTATTATACGCAGCAATTGATACTTAGATGTGCTTCAAGGAAGTGACCAAATGATGTTGTGTAAAAACTTATTTCCCTGTTTCGCACTGAATCGGTATATGAAACGGTTCGATGTTTACTTTTATTTCGAATGTTTTGAACTTACGCCGACGTGATGCGGCTGTGATCAATTGATGACAGTTTTGGTATTTCGTATGGAGTATTTTCCCAAAATATCGCAGACTATAATACCCAACGTACGACGTTGCAGATAAGCCGCGTTGAAACAATTACAACAAACTTGCACGACGACCGAATTCAATTACCGAGTGGTAGGGAGTGAGAAAAAAAAACTGACGATAAAAAAAAAAAACAAAAAAAAAACATACAAGAATTTTGCACTCCGTAAGCGATATATAAGAGAGGTGGAGAAGATTCGGTCGGACCTCACGCATTCAACCGGATCTTATCGAATTTATTTGAACTCTCAACCCTCTACAGCTGATATTCTACTCCGTGTTCCATGAATATTGCATGCGGCATCTGGAACGAGATAACGTGATCATACCTACCCTACAGCTGGAAGTTAGGCGTCCAATTAGCTGTGACAATTTATGAGGCAAACGTTAGTAACGTTAACGAAACGAAACATCAGGGAAAAAATCATAATCGCGCAATTTTAGAATAGTTTTTAAGTAGTTTCTTTTTCAAAATAAATGTATGTTTGGTTTATCATGGTTTAATAAATTTCGGACATTGCTAAAGGTGCGAAGTAACGATTTTTTCTAAACAAGCATTGTCACGGTAACGTAACTAACTCCATCCTCATGAAAATTTAACGCCTAACCTTGTCGCTGCAGCATAGTTCTTCAAATTTTTAAAGACGCTATTGATTTCGACAATTTGGAATTTGGAATTCAAAAATATAACGCTTCCCGTTTAAACGACGCAAGGTCCTACAACCGTGATTCTGCAGACAAGACGATTACGCGATCGTCATTATACATTGTGAACATTCACCTGGATCCTTCCATTCACGATCGAAACGTCGGTCTGATTGACTTCTTGATCGACAATAGCGTGCTGGCACATCGGTGGGCCTCTTTTGACATAGAGAAAATCGGCAAACCCGTTACTGCGGACCAAAGATCCCGTAGAAATATCCCGATCCGAATCTTCCAACGGCACGCAGGCGCGCCGATCGATTCTAAAAATCTCGCCACGGACGCAGCATCTCCTGATTTTTGAGACAGTCGGAAGGTGGCGAGGTTCGTCCAAAGATCCATCGGTCAAATTCGCGTCCAAGTTCCGGGTACAGTACAAAAGATCCGGAGAATCGTTCGGTCGCGTTTCAATGCCGTCTTCCGAGTTGAGAATAACGTCGATGCAAAAGTCGCTCAGCAAATGGGTTGAATTTGCATTCGCAAGTGGAATGCTCGTGAGATTGGCGCCATTCTCGCAGGCGGGAATGCCCGGATTTTTTTGCCCGAAGTTGAGCGGTTCAAAGAACTCTGGAGCATCGGGAGGTGGCGTTTTGCACGCGTACGATTCTCCGTCAAAGGTCACCAAGCTTCCGGGGTCGCAGCATCTCCTCGGAGGCCTCGACTCGTCCACTTTTACCGGCGATGTTTCCGCCGCTAAAAGTGTCAGGAACACCAACAAGTTCGACACCTCGATCAAGTTCGTCCGATACGGGGCCATCGGGACACGAACAGAGCCGTCCTCCGCTTCTCGAACCGCGGGCTGGTGAAAGAGAAAAATAGAAAACACGTTGCACGATACGCTCGATATATTATACAGCGTATCAGCCCCGTTCGTGCAGGCTTACGTCTTGGCCTTTTCATCGCTGTGCCACTTTTTCTAACCGAAGAATCTCTGCGCGTTTATTTATTTATATGTACATCTATAATGGCAAGTGGATATTTTCCTTGGATATGTTTTATTTTTTTCTATATTACAATTGAACGCGAGCTAAGACACCAGCGAATTTTCACACCCTTCCGTAAGACGACAATTTGACAGTACATTTTATTACACGTGGACCGTACAATGGTTATACACATGCAGTACACTCGTTTATCACGTCACCCGGAGTATGTTATCATCAGACACGAGGGAATAGAAAACCGATAAAACACATTCTCCGTACACACAGCAACAGCAGCGGAAGAAAAAGCCTGCAAGCAATCTCCAGGAGAATGAGAAAATTTATTTTTCAACACGCCGACGCGAACTGACCGTAAGATAAATTGTCAAGGATAATTGCCGAGTGTTTTTTCTTTCTTTTTCAATAAAGAATAAAAAAAAAAAAAAATGCTTATCATTGAACAGTTATAGCAGTTGGAAACTTTCGAAAGAACGATCTATCAACGTGTCGAAGAAAGTTTTAATCGATGCTTCGTTATACCTCGATGATATCATGATGCAGGTGCAACGCTCCTGTGTTATACGATAAAATTTCCCTGCACGCATTCCAATAAACTTTACACACATGAAATGCCGGAATGCATTCTGGACCGAAAGTCGCTCGTGCGCGTAACACCTTAGAAATGCAGGATTTTTGGTATTTTTTATTTTTTTTTTTACGAAAGCCATTGATTGACCCTTTTCTTTTCATTACATTTTCGATTACTTTTCAATTTCCTGCAACTCAACGGAATGAGAAAAAGAGATCGAATTAAATCACGGCAGATCGTCCGACGTTTTTACATACCCAAAGAACGGTGTATTTTACTTTACAAACGAAAGAAAGTAAAAGTAAATAAAACGATGATAATAATAATAATAAAATGAAATTGTACAACGAACCGTCAGAGTACAGGCAGGAAAATCCCGCTAAGCGTACAGCTGAAAAACTGGAACGTAAATCGTCTGCTCCGGAGTGAAGTACTGGAAAAAAAAGACAGGCGTCTGGATCGGAGTAAAAGAGTGAACGAAATGACGGCCGGATGAAAAAGAGTCTGGTGATCAGCCTCGGATTTGTACTAAAATGTGATAAATCTTATCCAACTACACGTGCATGTGTCGCAACTACAATATGTTATCTTTTGCGAAGCGTCACAGTCCGTGAATTATTTGTTTCACAACACAGCGTCGATATCACTGACGAACAGGGTACTCGGCAAATCAGAGGCTCGAAAAATCCTCCCGATATTCGACGAGAACAGCGCGTCAAGTTAACGCTGAAACGCGTCAGAGTTCAACAGTCACTGTTCAATTTGTTGAAGGGTAATATAACGCGTATGTAGAACTGCGAAAAAGTCCGAACGAGTATCGATACGCGCACTTTTTCACCCCCGGCATCTTCAAGGGTTGCCGGCCATTTTCGGTTCAGCCTCTGAACCACCGCGTCTCTTCCTCCTTCTCTGGCAGGTCTTCACCACTGATCAGACATGACAGAACTAACCGACTGCCCGGCTTACGATACTCCCGTAGCCTCTAGCCTCCGTCTGTCGGGCTCTCCGACACATGGCACACCCACGCTTTACCGAACCTGTGGAACACACCGACAGACATCCACATTGCGGCGCACATCGACACTCTACCTCGAATCGCAGTTCCTTGTAGAACTTGGATATAGTTATTGACTTTGGTGACCGTTCTAATAGTTGGGAACCTTTTCTTCCTTTACGGTTGTATTGTTTGCTTAGAAATTTTTTGCACCGTTCAAGTTACGCCTCGAACGACGCGAAGAATCACACCTTCGCACTCCGTTCCCCGTTGAACAGACACTTGGGTCCATGATTTGACGGACGGCTGGTGGTACGCGAAAATTGATACGCTGGAGGCTACGAAAGGAGAATTTATCTTACGAACGTATGCGCGAGAACTGCGTTAACTGTTGGAAGAATTAGAGACGTTGATTTGAACGCGGTTTTTTTCAATGGGCCCCTGGCGTACTTTCACAAGCAAAGAAACTTGTCTGTATAGTCTGTGTGCATAGACGGATTCACATCCAAGTTTTGTCAGGCATATATCCACATGAGGTAGCACTGATGGGCGCATACGTACACAGGTCTCGCCCACACTAGTAACGTGCTCGAAAAGTCCCAGAAGCTCAAATCCGTATAAACGTCTATTGAGTATAATATTGTGCACGTAACATGCTGCTGTAAGTAGTAAGAAAAAGAATAAGAGATTGCGATAAATACAAGTCAGCGTCAATTTGGGAAGTAATTTGAGTACACTCAAGTATCGCGATGCGAAAAGTACCGGATGACGGATGGCTGGATTCAGTGCCAATGGAAATATTATACAGCAATTTATCACTTGTGTAGTGTCACTTTATTCAGAACAAAGTCCAGACCAGATGACGATGTGCAGATGCAGGTGATGTCGAACGGCTACCGGTCGACAAGGAAATACTTTTTCTGAATTAATTACTGTGTTAAGTAGCGGTAAGCCTTCCGCGTGATAGACGAATACCGAAACACGATGTTCCGGATCGAGGATCAATGAATAGCTGCGAAGAGATAGACGGGAAACCGGTATGCGATTACGCGCGATTTATTTAATCGTCGGCACGGCTGCGAAGTGTAAACAGTACCAAGAATCTCTTCTAAACTATGACTAAGTTACGCCTGTAGCGTAAAGTTACAGATAAAAGTCGGCGATCACACATCGCATGCTGTATGTGTTCGTATCTGTGTACGTGTAATGCACGCGAGGTATAAACAATGTCTCCTCTGTACTCGATTCAAGTCGATCCTCCGGATGGAAACTCTGTCTGATCCGAAAATAGGAGTGGCTGGCCTATTTTGACGTGTAAAAAATTTTTCTGGTGATCAAAACTTGGAAGGATCAATATTTGAAATTTCGATATAGAATGAACACTGACCAGTGACACTTTCAAAAATCAAGATTTCCAACAATTCATCTTTCGTTATTTTATTTTCGCATGTTTTACACTTCGATTTATCGGCCATTCCAGATATTGATCCTTCCAACTTTTGATCACCGCCAACAAATTTCGTTCACCATTCACCGAGATTTCCCTACTTTCTGAATGCGCATACAAGCGTGAAAGTCTCGTGAATTCGGTGCAACAAAAATCGGATTTTAGGAAAGAAAATGCCGGTGGAAAAACAGCTGCGACGCTTTTAGGATTGACATTTGTTGTTTCTAAAACTCGGCTCGTGACATCCTGGAAGTCAGTTTTACAATTTAGAAGAAATTTCGATGAAACCTTGAATAGAACGACTTTCGAGGTAATAATTATTACAGAGAATAGGTATGTTGTAATTCCATGAATCTTCGCGGCACTTTTGAACACAGAAACAAAGGTGGCGGCTTTTATCCTAAAATTTATTTGTAAGTTCGTGGAATCGACGCTTCCTGCGTGACCAATGTCACTGCCGTTCAAGGGTTCCTCGGAAATTTCAGCGCAACTCTTTCGGTCTACATTTAGCACCCCTTTCAGCCACGGTTAAATTTGCTAATTACTTTCAAGCTAATCAAATAGTCCTAGATTCTTATCTCACGATCAGCATTAGATTTATGTAAAAAGTATAGGGGTGTAATTGCCCGTTGGCAAAAACCAGCAATTAGTCCAATTACGAAGGAGTTAGGTATGTACCTGTATACATTTTGCGCAAAATTTCATCACCCTTTTTAACGTCTGATACCGACTTACAATTATAGCCGCATTCAACACTTTCATGCAGGGCCTGGATTAATACATGAATAAATATTTTTTATTTCAATCATTTTCATTCCTGATTTGGTTTTTCTGCATGAATTATGATATTTGGAGCCAGAAAATGCAGTTTTTTGTTTTCCATATTTCAGTTTTTCAAGTCCATCTTACATGTTTGTACATATTTTGTAATTTCCGATACATATTTGTCCGAGCCCTACTTGTACGTTTTAACGTCACTCATAGATTGTGGAATAAGTGATTATTCCAACCTTAGCCGTGATGCGGCTGCACAAGCTGACGCGAATCGTGATTCGTGACTGGGGTCAGTTTTATTACAGCTGATATATATGCCGGGTCTCAGTTAATTAGTAAACGATGCGCCGAGTCCTCGGCGCTCCTACAGGTTGTCGTGAGGACAGAAGCTAATTACCAATGAACGTATGACAATTTGAGTAAAGAGCAATCAGCGATGAAGTGTGTTACGTATAAACAATTTTATGGAAAGGCCGACTATCCCCGTCCGTTCGCACGTTTTAAGGTGCGTGTACTTTTCATTTGTCGCAATCGCTGGAGAGTTTCATCTTCAGTTGATCGTTGATCAGGGAATAATTTGGGTTATTGACGAGCAGGGAATACGACAGGTAATTGTAAAATTAATTTATACGATAGATGGACTGTAACAAGTATTTGTTGCAACTTTTTAAATTGCCTCGATTGATCGTTCGACTTTTAAACTGATACGGTCTACATTCGTAAGCGCGTATCAATTTCAATTTTCTAATCATTAATGTCAATTTCGTCCGAGAGATTGAATGCCCCGATATTGATATCCCATGTTCCTATCCCACTGCAGATATTGAACGACGAATCGACGTAAACAGGACCAACGTCACCGCTACTCGCAGCTTTTATGGGGGCCCCAGCCATTCAAGCACTACGCAACGCCGCTGTTTTCCACTATTTTATCCCAACTCGCACGCTTTGTCACGCACATACGGACCTTTATGCGCCCCTCGTAACGTTACGTGACAAATTTTTCCTACCACCTTCCGCCATGTTTTCATTTTACCAAAATTCCAGAGTTGACGCAGCTGACATCGTCCAACGAACGGAAAATCGTTTGCCGCAGGAACGGCGTAAAGTTCGGGATCGCTTGATGTCCGATTAATCACTACTCATTCGAAATTTCGCCTCACTTTCCCGACCAGTATTCGCACATGTAAAACATTAACGTGTATAAAGTTAGATATGCAACAATTGTATCGAGATAATTTGAGCCGATCATTTTCGACTTTACTCGTTACAGTAATATTTTTATTCTTTTTTCCGTAGGCAGTCAGGTCGAAAAGGGGGACGCCAATTTTCAGTTTTCTTTACGTAATATTTTAACAATACACCCCAAAACTGACGTTTCGGGATAATTTAAGAGCGATATCTGTGATGCTTTTATGGGCTTGCATCAGTGTATGTATATGGAGGGGCGGATGGCGCATAATCGCTTAATATATTGTCAGCTATTTTGATAACCGCAACACCGTGGGCGTCGTGCTCGTGCCGAAGTGAGAATATTCCAGAGCCTGTACCCGTATTAAGTCTTTAAAATCGTTCGCACACTGCAGAAAATGTTGAAATTTTCATCGATATTTTACAATCTTTCGTCACAAAATTGAATTCCGCAATTTCGAGATCGGCTATTATTGGTAATCACTGAACGGAGAAAGTCCAGTTACACCTACGTTGTTGTAAAAATGACTTAGCTCTCATATTTTCACGTTCACGTGTGAAAATCTCGGTTGAGAATTTCCACCCCGGCCAGACCTCGATATCACGGACAGTTAAACTCGGGGTGAAAATCCCATATTGTGCCGAAAGTCAAGATTCACCAGAATGGGTGAAAAAGTTTCCGACGACTCGCCGCACTTGCTTAGCCTTATTCCGATGTTACGTACCGGTAATAATGCACGCACCTGTGCACATAGGTATACACGTAGCTATAAACGGAGAAAAATATTTGTCAACAAAGGAGAAAAATGCGACGAGGTACCCGAACCTCGTTCGTACGTATGCGCGTGCATGTAGATTATACATCCGCGTACGAGGAGAGAAGAAATGACCTAAAACACACAAGGTAGTCCTACCGCAATTTGTTACACTACTCCTAGGGGAGTCGATTTAACGGTTGGGTTATACGATCAGTGGTCCATAAATTGGCGGGATTCCGTGAGTTAAAACTATCCATGGTGCGGAGGATTTATATAGGTAACGGGGCGGCGGTTCGACCGAGAGTAAGTTAATTAATATATTAGCCGTGAGGTTTCGTCGTCGCGTCGGTTGCAGCGTGGGCTGGGTTCAAATTCCGAATTAGAAAAGTTCCGAAAGCGCCAAAGTCGAAATTTCTTGCTGGTGAAAGTTGAAGTGAAGAAATCAAACTCTGACGAAACATCAAAATTTCGAATGGTCCGAAACCCCGACAAGCCAAAGCTCCGAAGGTGCGTAAATAAGAAAATGTAAAAAACTGGCAGATCGAAGTTCCGAGTGATCGAAGATTTTCAGTTCTGTGAATTTCTAGTTTGGTGAAATTTCGCCACTTTGAGCTTTCTTCGTTTTGGATTTTCGATATTTTTACATTCGGAATCCCGGTCATTCCGATTTTCAGTTTATCTGATTTCTTACACCCGCTCGTTGAGTAAACCACGCTGTGTGATAATATTATAATTTTCGTAATTACTCTATCGAAACTTTATTTTTCGGAATGTAGCTTAATCGAAACTTTGCTCTACCGTGCCTTGAATTATCGAAATTTTTCATTTCGGAACTTTGAGCCGGCGTGTTTCCGACCATTCGAAACTTTGTTGTTTCTTCAAAGTTTGATTTCTTCACTTCAAGTTTCACCACCAAATAATTCGGATCTTCAACCCCGCCCCTTACAACGGTGGTCGCAGGGCGCGGTCATCTCGTGTTCTCCCGCATGTATATATCGAATTCCAGGGCCAATCAATTTCGCGATTAACCCTGTAACACGCGACACGTGTGTCTGTCGGATGGTTGCGGATAGGTAGACGATACCTAGGCGCGTCGGTTTCGCACACGCACGGGAGTCAATTACCCAGGAATTAGCATCCCGGCGTTTTTCGCGGGGTCTGATTAAACCACGCTCATCCGCTTCGGCGACAATATTTAACCTCAGACCTACGCGGCGGTGATTAATTGCACGCAAGGTAGACGACGAAGGCACGGAAGCAGGTTGACTCTCTTGCTACCGTGTTGGCACACGGTCAAATTTTCATCAACGACACCTTCAATCAAGTGCGCCGCCCCGATTAATCAGTGCGTTCCAGGTTACGTTCGCGATACGGAACAAACATGTGGACAAATTTTTACCTACAGAACCTCTAATCTTTATTTTTTAACTAATGGATTCCCAGTGGCTCACTATTTTTTTGGAATCGGAACTGAAACGAGTTTTCTTTCCATTGGAATTTAACGTCTCTCTGATCAACGTATCGTTTGTTTCTTCGTAAAATTTGCGTAAAATTTGCTTGGAAAGAAAACTCGTTCCACTTTTGATTATAAAAAAATAGTGAACCACTGGAAACCTATTAATGAACATTAATGTAACATACATACATACGTACGATCCGCGAAAACTATATACTGGGCGAAAAGTTTTCTAGTGCAATTTAATTTGTTGCATACTGCAGTTTTCTCCCCCCTTTTTTTACTTTATTTCTTCCTTTCTTCGCTCCACCGTTATTTCAAATTTATCCGTAAGTTTTCTCTCTCTCTCTCTCGTACTCTCTTTCTCTCATTTTGCGCGAAAGAATCTAACAAAGAAATACATACTTGCCAACCGATCGACGATCACCGATTGCAGCGGACGGAATCGCTAATTGACGACCACGATGTGATTGCTGTGATTAAGTGGAGTGAAGTGGTCACTTCCTCGGCATTTACCCTAATTCGAAAGGATCTGACCGCGTATTTTTTTCGTCCACTCATACTCGAGACTAGTGATTTAATCGATTTAAGAGAGCTGGCGCAAGTTAAGTAATTGCTTAGTACTTGAGTTTCAATTTTTCTTTTTTTTCAGTTCTTCCGAATCGCTCTCCACTCAACAGACCCAATTTTTTTTTGCGCAAATAAAATTCTGCAACGCATGCGGACTATTCTCTGACCCTGACCGAATTCGCCTCTCCCCGAACGTAATATTTATAGGTAAAAACGAAGAAACTGTCGCCTATATTAAACCCGAACCGTCAGAATAAAAAGTATTGTCTCTGATCGAGAAATCTGCACGATCATGATTAGGAGGAAGTTTTTCCTTCGAAATCTCAGAGGCCAATTCAGTGTCTTGAATACACATAATTATAACCGAAAACGAGGATGTCACGCAGAGCATTAAACATATTAAGACGGAAGGTATGCTTTTGAATCGTATGTTTTTCACCTCTGATAAGATAGCGATAGACCGTTTCGCATATCCTTCGTCGGGTGGTCATAAAATATAGATCCTGGCACATTTTATGATCAACAGAAGTAAACTGGAAGTGAAGACAAATTGATTAACGCTCACCGTACGCAGCCTCTCACGTGGCTTATACCGTGTCGTTAGAGGGTTCGATATACTCGGAAGCAGCTTTAATAACCGATAAAATATGATCGAGTTCCACGGTATTGCTGGTGAATAATTTCAAGCGTGGCGGAGGAAGAGTGAGAGAGACAAGAGCGAGAGAGAGAGAGTGAGAGAGAGAGAACGAGAGGGCAGGAGAGCTGCAAGTAAAACGTGCCTGTTTCGTACATCGTCGACGTCGTAGACATACGCATTGTTTAATGTTTACGTATGGGGAAAACGCGTTGTCGAGAAATATTCGCGGAGGAATGCACGTGGAACGCCTGTTACCCCCGTTAATCTACGTACATCATGTCTGCAGCGTCTATAACGTGTGATCGAGATCGAATAAACACCGATCTTGGTTTACGAGATTTTGTTAATACGTACGCCGCGTGCAGAGACTCGCCTCTGTCAAAACTGCAGATATAACGAGACTTGCGTTTCTTTTTTTTCTCTACTTTGAGCTCCTGTTTGTTTTTTATCTTCTTCCTTGTTCCACGTCGTTTATCACGTTCCGGCACGACTCAAAGTACGATTGCTTTATAAGCATATTCGAAATTTCCCGAAGTACTTCTGATGTTTAACGCATCAAAGCTGCTCGATTATATCTACTGTGTGTAATTCAAAGAGTCTCTATCTCTCTTTATCTTTCTCTTTATCTCACTCTCTCTCTCTCTCTCTCTCTCTCGCTCTGGGAAAGAAATACACTGTAGAGAGCGTGATCTGTACTTTGAATAGCTCAAAGAAACTGATAGAATTTCTATGTTCTACAATTCTATATAAATGGGAAGGAAGAAGTACACTACTGACGACGAAACACCTTTGAGTGTGTTTAAATTAGAATTCGATAAAGTCTATTGGCCATTATCCAGGTTGATGTGTAACGGATCTTTTTTATTCGTGCGTTAACAATAAGATCTATCTTTAATCTCGAAGACTGTCTCCGTGGTTTGTTCCGGCTTGTTGTTAGTAAATCTTGAACAAATTGTTGCGTTTAAAGGTAGAATACCAACGGAAAAAATAGGCAGAATTTAAATTAGAAAATGTAAACGAGACAAACTATATTCGCGAGTAATTTATGTTATGTATGTCTAATACCTGAAGACTGAAAGTTCAATAAATTCTAAGCTTATACGTAAATTTACTTCCTTTTCTGGTTTCTTACTCCTCGCCTTTTTCATACGTGAACAGAAATTAAAATCTGCCGCAGGCGAAGATATTTTATACCGTCATAAGGACGATGCCACCGATAATGATCACAGCCATAAGGATAACATGACGGCAATAACGTTAGCAAGAGAACAAAAATTTTTAAAGTAATGAAAACGAGATTTAAGAAGTAATAACAATCATTGTACACGTCGGCGAAAGAAATTTAATATAAACCAGGGTTTACAGAAACTTCCCTAAAGGAGAGAAGTTTTGTTCGAGTTGGTTTTGATTCGTTTGTTCGCGGCTTTCCGGCAAGTACCAACGTTTATGGAAATTTCCTTCGACAGTGTGAAAGCTGCGGAGGCAGCAGCTTCCGCACGGTCTGATCATTAAGGACCGCGGATTATTCGGAGAGCGCACGTATTATACAGGCATGTATATTTCAGGAATTCATTACAGCACTCCACGCAACTGTTTTACAGCTCCTGGGAGTGGTGGACAACGTACAAGCTGTTGAATAATGCGAAGAATCCTGCGAGTTGGAAAATTTATCTTCTGCTCACGAGTGAGTGCGAAAATGCCAGAATTCCCGGTTTTATTGCTGTCCAACACGCGTTTCTGAACCCAAAACAATTCGATCGCAGCCAAAAATAATTGTTGTAGTAAAATGTTCTTTTTTTTTCATTTTTTTGAAATCACGTTTTTCGTGGTGCGGTTATCTTTTACAGAAACTGCACGCTCAGCGGCTCATTCCATTATTGATGTCATGAATCGAAAAAGATTCCATTCATACGGTAAAAGTTACTTGCAGGATCTTATTTCTAATAATAAAAATCTGGTTCCGCATAGTTGACGCATAGACCTCAGATAGAAAATAAGCGTAAGTAATTTGTAAGGAATATATAATCACCTTTCGCATCATTGAACCTTACCCCCATTCTTATTTCTCTTCGTAATTATGATTTCAGGTCAATTTTCCGATACTAAGGAACTCACGAAACAATAAACTAACACTAAACGCTAAAAATCATCCCGCAATATGATTTATATTCCGACTAGCGCTTAAAAAAAAGCTCCGTGTTACCGCCGGTGATATTCGGTGAACGAATCGAAACCGTGTCATTAAACAATACTAGATGGCGCCACGCTCCGACAAGGATTTGCCGACCTCATTCAGAGTTTGAATACGCGGGAAATTCAAATACGTGTAAATGGCGTTGATTCGGTCTCCGTTTTTCCCATCAAATGAAATCATTTACGAAGAGAAATTGGACCTGCAAGGCTTGTAGCAGATATTTGGGATTTAAATGATATCTTGAAATGGTAGTTTAGGAGAGAAATACGCGTACAAAGTTGCGGATAACAGAACGTAGCGCAATGGCGGCGCCCATTGGCGGCCATCGGTGGCAAACGTGTGTCTGCCGTACGTCTGAAATGGTCTGAAATCGATAGTTTGTTGAGTGTGAAGTCCGTTCTGTCAGATTCTGGTGAAGCGGCAGACTTCGGGTCCCGCCCGTGATAATCTGTCGCTTTGAATGTAAAAAGTACATCTTTTAGCCCGCACCTTAGGGGCATAGCCGACTGATCAGGGGGAAAAATAAGTGCACATGAGATAAGATTTAAACGACGAATAATCCTTTCGCATTCGTACCGCTCTGCGCATCGGCCGAATAAAATGAATACAACCGTCAAACTACCCTTTGGAGCAGCAATAGTCGGCCCTCGCAATAAGACCGATCATCAGCGCTCGCACCTCGCCTAATTCACGCTTTCCATGCCCAGACTTAAAACTGAACAATGATATCAAACGCGACCTCATTTAAGGTGTAGCTTTTCGAGAAGGCCATAGGAATTGTGTCCGATGCACAGCCGTCTTGCCACAGGTACAACGTATCGTCTTTGAAATTTTCTAACCAGTCCTTTCCCGCTCAGTCATGACCCAGTTCTATGTTACTTCCCAATCTTCGTAGTAATTCCTTGTCAAAGTTCCATCGAGCACCGGAAAAACGCTACGATGTCAGGAGTATTCGGATGTCCCAGGGAGGCCGTTCGAGTCAAAGTCAAGGTATCTAAGTTCGTTTACCGAGTACGAATTCTGTTCTCTTTGTTTGTTGAATGGATTTACTTGTTTCAAGAGGAAAGAGAACACGTCCTGATTCTCTTGACCTTCAAGGCCATTCAACTGACATATGATTGTTTTCTTAGCTTTTCTTTTTATTAATATTAACAACTATACGGCTCTTTGTTTGAATTGACAATTTATGGCAATAGATTGAAAAATTGCTAATCGCTTGGATCAGTTTCTTCATTCGATAAGGACTGTATTGGTTGCTAAAAACAATTTCTTAAAACGAATGTCTTAACGCTAAACTGCAAACAATTGTTCATAGAAATGCGAGGCAAGACATCAGCCGGAGTACAGAAAATTCAGCGTAGATCCGCAAATAACATCGATCGAAGTGCTGCAAAGCATTTTAATAAAGGCTTTCGACATAAAAGGGTAATAAGATGAAACAATAATTGGAGGAGGAAATTTCAGTCCCTTCAAATCTTTGATATACTTTTAAATTTTGTTCCAGCGAGTTCACCGTGTCCTACCGAGCTATAGATGATTATGGCTCAGAAACTTATCTATTTTTATTATCCGACTGGGATTTAGACGCTGCGTTTATAAGGTAAAAAATTAAAATAATTATCTGTGTATCCACGTCGGTGACAACAAATAATTAGCAAACTGGTAATGTGCATGTTAAATTATTATCTATATTTTTATTGCTTTCAGTGCGTCCGAACCTTATCTATATCTTCAAGTTAATCTAAAACCATTCGGGGAAACCGGAGACTGCGAATGTGATTGGGAACAAAATGCTCAAGAAGTTACTGCCAGACATGACACAGGATTTCCTTATCGAACACCCAAGTTGCCTGGTCTCATCATGAACAAGGCAAGGACTTTTTTCATGACAAGGCTTGAAATGGTACCAGAAGTTACAGTTATTGGAGTATTGTTTAGAAAACAACTCAACTAAAAAAGATATAAGGAATGATGTATTCTGATACAAAAACAGCCTGATTGTCATATATCACATTTGGATACGCTTTACTATTATCAGATTCATGACTGTCGAGGACATCGATAAAAAAAAATGTATTGGATACCTCGTTAGTATCACGCAGAGAAAAAACTATTTAGGACATAAAACTTTATCCCCTTATAAAAATTTATAATTCTACCAAGCGTACTGAATTCCGAACAGATTAAAAAGGCAAAGTAAAGAAAACAATATTTTCAGTGTAGTTAATGTCACTTCCAGATGGAGAGAACATTGAACATGGTACAAAGGGCTCTCGGAAATTTGGGAGACGATTCTCATCAGACAATCCAGCCGTCCCGACCCCCTCTGACCGATGCTGAGTTTCGACGCTTTCTAGATCCAATAGGACAAGTGACCAGATCGAAAGAGTTGCGGGCAGTGATATATTTCGGAGGTATAGAGCCGAGCCTGAGAAAAGTAGTTTGGAAACACATACTGAATGTGTATCCTGAAGGAATGTCTGGGCGAGAGCGGATGGACTATATGAAAAGAAAGGCCCAGGAATATCAGAACTTGAGAGAACGGTGGAGGGGTTTGGTACAAAAGGGTCTGAACGTCGGAGATTTAGGGTACGTCACTGGGATGGTCAGGAAGGACGTTCTACGGACCGACAGACATCACAAGTTCTACGGTGGGTCCGACGATAACCAGAATACCGCGAGCTTGTTCAATATCTTAACAACTTACGCACTAAATCATCCCACTGTGAGCTACTGCCAAGGAATGAGCGATCTAGCTTCACCTTTACTTGTCACTATGAGGGACGAGGCACAGGCTTACATATGCCTCTGTGCTTTGATGCGGAGATTGAAGGACAACTTTATGCTTGATGGAATAGCTATGACAACGAAATTCGCGCATTTGGCCGAAGGTATATCAAACATGAAAAGTTATTACAAATTACTGGTAACTGTAGAGCGATTAACAGAGTAAAAGCATCAAGAACTTAATCCATTGACAATAACCGAATTTCACTTTTCATCGCTCGGAATAGTTTTATTCAAGTTCAAACTGTAAAATAATTACAAATTACAATTATTCACCCCAGGCCTACAACACTATGACCCAGACTTTTACGCCTATTTGAAGTTGCACCAGGCGGACGACTTGCTCTTTTGTTATCGCTGGTTGCTACTGGAAATGAAACGAGAATTCGCTTTAGAAGATGCCCTGAGAATGCTGGAAGTTCTCTGGGCTGCTTTACCAGCTTCACCTCCAAACGGCGAACTTTCGCTAGCCGAAGTATCGTTCCCGCCAGCATCTCCGCCGCCGAGTCCAAATGTCAAACAAATAAGGGAGAATGCCTACACCAAAGTCTGCGCTATTAGGCGACAAAGCTCATCAGCTAGTATAGCTAGTGGAAAAAGAAGAAATTTGAGTGCGGATGAACCTTCGTTAGAAACGACCAGTGAAAATGGCGAATCGAAGAGGTAAAGCAAATTGCTGATTTGAGTTCATTAGTTTGGAAGAAAACAAACATATCAAATTTTTTATTAATTCGTTGTTGTAAATATTGTAAGTTTTAACATTCGGTCTAAAACCACATTGTTTATTACAGATCCGTATCGCCTTACGAAGCGTTTTCAGAGCCAGAAAACGATTTGACATCTGTTAAAAACCGAAAGAATGTATCCAGTGAGAAGTATATGAGTATGGACTGCTTGCCAAATAAAACTAGGCGAAATAATTTGTTTGAGTTAAGAGAGAGACTGTCCTTAGTGAACAAAGAAAAGAATGATCAAGGTGAAGCTGAGAAAAAATGCGCAAGAGTTGTGAAAAATCTCAACGAATTTTTAAACTTCACAACTTTAAACAAGAGTAAGGTTACTCCCAGTGACGAGAGAGAGTTACGGAGAGTATCAAGCGAAAGTGGAGTCGTCAGGGTCGTAAGAGATGAAACGAGCTCGCCTGATGATTCGACAGATTTTTTTCCAATGACCACTTCCATGACCAGAGAATTGAGACTGGAATTAGAATCCCTAGATCGGCAAGTCTTTGGTCCCTCACCTCCAAGTGAACAGCAATGCGACTGTGTTGTTTCCAAGAGGGAAAGTGAAATAGTTGAAAGCGAAACTGAAACTGAAGTAGCCAGGTGTAGTCCGGCCACTGACGTATTTGTTTGGGAAAATCCCCTACACACTTTACAACAACGGCATCATCCGACCACTCCGGATGAGCAGGCGGATCTTGAATACGACGGAGAAATTCTTGAAGACCAAAATGGCGTGAAATCAGTCACACCAATTAGGCTTTTGAAACGTACTACAAGGTAATTATTTAAAGATCTTTGCAAGATTGTTTCTAGGTCTTGTCACCACCACCTTTTCTCAAATACGCAAGTCCAACATAGGTTGTACATCTGTTTTGTTCATCCTTTAGATCAGAGTCTGCTTCAGACAGTGAAGGTACAGATAGCTGGAGACAAAATGACAATACAACAGCATTAGAAGTTGCACCACAGCCAATTCAAGAGCCCTGCGAAGAGGCAACAGAGCTAACAAACTTAATACCTGCAGGAACAAGTGAGGACCAAATGGGCAACAGCCCTCTTCCACCGCCCAACGAATTTGGAGGTGGAAATCCATTCCTCATGTTCCTGTGCATAACTTTGCTACTCCAGCACCGTGACTTTGTGATGCGTAATCAAATGGATTACAATGAAATGGCTATGCATTTTGACAAGATGGTGAGACGGCATAACGTTGGAAGGGTACTGAATCAAGCAAGGCAATTGTTCGCCGGTTATTTGAGGAGACATTCCGCAGCCGGTCGACAAGACTACGTCAACGTTTAAACGCAAAACTAATTGAACTTTCAAACTTGCTATCAACACCAGAATCATTACTTATTGAATGTTCCTACGCACGTACTTAATTTCCTTTGTATTTATTTTTTTTTTTTACATTGCGAATAATGTAATTATTCCACGAATCACCAATTCAAGTTTTTGCTGCCCGATTTAAGTCGAAAACTTTCAATCTATGTATAAAGCAAATCCCATCAATTCAGATTTAATCATGTATTTATCGTATTTTGAAAAACTTATGTATTCATGCCAATTACATAATCAATGTAAGTAATTTTAATTATTTAAAAATACATATTACTGCTAGCTTGTCGCTAGGGATAAAATTTTACATTAAGTTTGTAAAATATTGAGAAATAGAGATGTTCTCACTTTATCTTGGAAAAAAAAAAAAAGGAAAAATGTGCTTACCAACAGACAATAAAGTGCATTTAGTTTTATTCGAGAATACCTTACGATATCCAATGTCTATAATGTATATACTTTTTGAACTTAATTTTCTCTGCTATAAAATAAAGAAATTTAAAAAAAAACGGGTTTTTGTCAGTTTATGGCCGCAAGTTATAAAACAAGTCAACGTTATTGGCAATAAATCAGTCCGTATATTTTTCAAGTTATATAGAACAACTTCAAATTTTATGATTTATTTTATATTATACTATTATTACAGCTAGCATAAATAATATGTTCTCAACTGATGATTCTTCCAGATGTACATGTTAATAAACTACGCTCATCTCATCATTCCAACTTTCGTTGCAAACCATACAAAAGAATTCAATATATCACGTGTAGATTTCCCTCGCACAACCTTCCATAATTTATTTCTTCCTGTTACCTCCGCCAGCCAAGATTGATAAAATTCGGATAAAAATGTTGACTGTATCCAAGTAGATCGAAATTGCACTGAAAATAGAATAAAGTAAGAGTTCTCTAGTATGCAGCGCGATTTTTTCAGTTTTAACTGTAAGTTCCAGAAGAAAATATGAATACAATCGGTGAACCCACACAAAAAAAAAAAAAAACTCAACTTACTTGTTGATCGGATCGTAAGGCCTCACATTGGCATATGGTACTGCGGGATGGGTTTCGGCGCGCTTAATAATTCTCTGCGTATCATAGAGTAAAAA
Organism: Neodiprion pinetum; assembly: GCF_021155775.2. Lineage (NCBI taxonomy): Eukaryota > Metazoa > Arthropoda > Insecta > Hymenoptera > Diprionidae > Neodiprion > Neodiprion pinetum. Next base: position 33,614,203 of record NC_060233.1, on the reverse strand, counting down.
TCCAGAGAAAAGTATAAGACCTCCGTAAAGTGCCATTGAATGTAAGCCGGCCCCAAAAGCAGTGGTAGGAGGTAAGAACATGGTTCCCAACGAACTGACGAAAACAACCCCCAAACCGATAGCCAGAGGTCCCCCCATATACAAGAATTTATCGCTTGGTGCGCATACTGCGACTGTTGAAAGGCCGCCGACTACTCCAGCTGTGTACAGGGCAGCTCTGGCCACCAATGGTCCTCCGAGAAGGCACATTGGTGCCACAACTGCTCCCATTATTCCAGTGTGGACAATCCACGCGATTTGTTTAGCTCCAAAACCCGGGCTGTAAGGAATACTCTGTGCAACCATGCCTGAGCCAATCATTGCAACCATAGTAGCGCCAAGAGCTAGCCATCCTTGTCTCATTACGAGATTCATCATTGCCGGTGACCTGAGACACATAGCTGCGCTCGCTGCTGTTACCAAAATCGAACCTCCAAAGTACATATAAGTTGCTCGGATTCTTTCCTTCACATGCTCTGGCCAATACCTGAGAAATTTTAGATTATAACTGTTGGACGACAAATTTGATGACAAAACAAACCCTTGTTCGAGACAAGGAAAATAATTGAATGTATACATCGGACTCTAATCTACTCCTAACAAATTAAACAATTCAAAGAATTTGATGTTAATCATCAAAGGTGATGATGACTAGTAAGGTTTGAGTTATTTCACACTTTTGAGACAACTTCCTCATTGTCTATGCCCTTAATACTGTAAGCTTTGATCGTATTCTATACTTGATGCTTACACAGCGTGATCGATGGCACCGGTAGCTTTGGAAAGACCCAGTCCATAATAACAGAGTCCACCCAAAGCAACGGCAGAAAATCCAGCAAGGGCTCCTTTACCTACACTGTAAGCTGAAAGAAGGGTATAAAAATATTGCAATTGAGTTGAATAATCAAACTGATTCCTTGGACAACTACTGATCGCTAAGAACTCAGCATTTAGAACTAAGAAAATAATCTAAAACAACTGAAATGATTCTGATGTTAAGCAAGAGTTACAATGTGAAAGTAACTTCCTCAAGTTTCAAACTTATTAGCAAAGTTCTACTGGAATTCCCTTAATTTTTAAACGCATAACAACGATCCTCCATAAAACCAGCTTATCTTAATATTTTCATTAGAACCAACAAATCTGTCACATTTTGAAAACAGCATACAGAAAATCTTATACACAGCTAAACCACTTTTAACAGTAATGCTGGGATAAGCTATCATCGGTAAGTTAATAATTACCTGACGTACCCTGGATCTCCAAATGTGCAATAGTTGCAAGTCGCGATATGGTAGAAGATTATTAAAGATACGAAACGTACCACCTTCACCGGCAGGCGCCATAGCCCTTTCAACAATGGTCATCCTTTTCCGAGCAGAGCGAGTAAAACTACTGCGTCCATCGCTGGCCAAAAGTCGTACAGTTTCAACCTTTGGTATGAAGGATTTTGAAACTGGCGGTGTTTTGAGTAGACTACTAACATTGGGGGAGAGTGAAGCTCGACAAACTCGTGCCAGCATCATCTTGCAAAGGTTTGCTTAAATTTCTAAAAGCGACGATAAGTAATTTATTACAAATAATTTACAGCCAAGATAAAATGTCTGAGAGGTTAGATTAAGAAAATTGAAGTTCTGTGAGTGAGCGAAAACTCCGATGAAAAAAAAAAACACAAAAAAATATCGTGAACAAGGATCAAAATTTTATGTATGCATAGGTACAATAAATTGATACTTTCGTGTGAGATATTTGAATAACAATAAAATCGGTGAACTAACCGCTGCGTAATATTAATCGACGACGTGTAAGATCGAGAAAAACTTCCGTAATGATGATAACCTGATAGATTCTGACGCAACAGTCAAATAAATAATATATGTACTCACATGACGCAATAACAGTGTAATTGTTTCTCCTCTGGATAAAATCAAAGTAAACTGCGTAAACGTTGACACCAAAGTCGTAGCCGACACCGAACTATTGCGTTTTTCTTAAACTAGAGCTGAGAGTAGCTCGATACTCCTCAAAGTGTAAAAAGCGAGTGTAAGTCAGGTGGCGCCGCATTATTTTATATGCGTCCAACACGTGACATGCGCAACGAATGGTCGTAGCGTAAGTCGGACAAATCGTATACGCATAAACATATTCATATACGTATTGATACTCGAAAATTCTGGATGACGCTTTCCTATAATTGTTTCATTGTAGGAAACAAATTCAAGCAACATACATGAGTCGGGTGGTTTATTTTTCAACCTTTCCTACTTCGGTGTTCTAAGTTTTCAATCTCACAATCAGTAGAAGAAAATCATTTATATTTTTGCTATTTGACGCGATGTTAAAATCCTGACCATAATATTTAATCAAGCAACTACGCTTACATTTAACTTTGCTTTTCAATTTTGCTTGACTAAATTCCAACATTTGTACGAACATGTTCGTTTTGGGATTTTCATTCCAATACGCAATACAAATACGTTCTGGGATTTACTAGAGTTTTCGGAATCAATGACAATCTCCTTATAAAGATTCTTCTGCGCAGCTCTTTCTTATTTTCTTATTCAGAGTAAATATTTGGATTCCATAGAATAACTACGTTCTTTCTACTATTCCAGTGAGCAGTAACAATAAAACCCCTCACCACGGTAAGTGCAGTGCTTGCACAAATTTGGTTCTTAGCTGTTGCCAAATATTTTGTCTACAAAAGTACTGCAGAGTAACAAATATAAAAAAGAAGGAACGACACAGAAAATTATTTCAGGATGCTGTGAAAAGAAAGCGTAGAATTTACAAGCATAAGACTCACCGATTTCAGGCTTCGAATAGTTCCAGATTTGCTTATTGTTAATCTCGTGTTTCGTACGTGTCTTGTGTGCATCGAAAATGCCAAGAATCTGAGGCTGCATAGATCTGGTTCCACACTCACTCACTATGGCAACTAGGTAAAGCTATTTTGATTCTACATTAAAAATTCTTTGACGAAAAAAATATTACACATAGCAAATCGCGAGCTTACTAGTCATATTACGTACATACGTTTCACTCGCGGGTCACAAAAATCTAAAAGAACATAAGAAAGCTTTCAATCACCAACAAAAATTGGGAAGTTCACTTACAAACACTGAGTTAACTAGCTCTTTCTTCTTGAAAAAGGATTGGAAATTCACTAATAGAAACCAGATACGTTCAGGAAATAATGAATCCAGATTATTAATCACCATATTCCCGAAATATCACTGAACGACATGTAAGCTCGAGTTCACCGACAATGGCGATGTGCCTACCGGTTAACAAATGAAGAACAGAGATGAAATCGGCGCTGCTCGCACCGCACGTTATCGTATATAGTTTCACAACTTTTAGAGTTTTTCGTATTTTGAACGATTCACCTTGTATACCTTTACAGGTAGAATTTCTGTATAATTTATTTGATACGCGAACAGATAGTGACGCTGCGAAAGGATTCAAACTTCTCAACGGTCGTCGTTAGAACAACGCGGCGACGACCGACTGATCGTCAATTGTCAATCATCGAAACCGGAACTCACCCACTTTGTGTGTTGCATGCAAATCTTTGCGGTATTTTCAAATTTTATCAGCCGGCAATCTGAGAGGAACGGAACTTCTTACAAGGTAACAAGCTTGCCTGTTTATTCGAAACCCCGCACGAACTCCCTGTGACCAATGCGCGATATATTTCGAAAAACTAGTGACTGAAGAACGGAAAACAATAGCTCGCATAGTTTGTGTTAAGACACCGGCGCGCGTAATTTGAACGCTTTCGATGTCATTTTCAGAGGTAAGAAATTTATTTTCATTATAATACTACCGAACTTTTTGTAAAATATCAGAAATGAGTACGGAAAGAGAAATGGGTTATTGAAGTAATGATGCGGTAATTACTGGTGTACAGGAAATGCAGAGAAGAAAGAAACGCCTTTGTCTGTGTTGGTAACTGAATGAAACACAGATTTTATTTAGGGTTCCGTAAATAACATAGATATGATCATTTCACACTGTAACTTCATTCTTATATACACAGCCTAAAAATAGCATAAATATATCTACTATAGTACGAATAGTCGATTTATATATTAATTTACGCGTACAAATTGAGACAAGATTTTTTTTTAATGTAACATTTAAATAAAGTCAAGGAAGCTATACAATAAGAGGATAATGCATTGCTAAAGATTTTGGAATGTATCCAAAACAAGCATCCATAACTACTACGGAATTATTGTGACGTTAACCGCCTATTTTTGAATAATACGAACTGTAATTCGTGATGCGGTAACATTTTTTAAGAAATTGATTTTTCAAATTACACTACTAAAAATCAGTTTAAATATATAAGTATAAAAACATGGAAGGCGATTTTTATTTCACCTAAATTGAAAATCGAAACGAAATGATGGAAAGAAAATACATTTATTTTTAATTCGTATTACGCAAAGATCATCACTATATGTGTATCAGTGTAATTTTTTACTCAAAAGTTATCACGCTATCTGCTGTACATCGTTTGCCATTAAACATTGTCGATGATGCACAGACTCTGACAGTGTTCATTAACCCTTCTTTGCCATTGCAATTCCTAATCCCAAAATACTTGCAAGTCCAATTATTACTCCTCCAGCTACTGCCATGCCAACAAGTCCCTCTTTGGTAAAAAACGAGAAAAAAAAATTGTAGGTAACAATTATTTTTACATAAATATTTTCAACATATTATATTAAAAAATTTATAGTCTTACCCTTTTCCATTTTCTTTTTTATTGTCGTTTCTAAATGCTGGACCTGCTGGTTGCCTGGTTCAATTTGCAGAAACGCTCTCACATATGACAAAGCTTTGGTGTATTCCTTAATAGAAAATGATATACAGATGTGTTATTGAAGCTCAAATGCACGAGTTTTGATATTTCAGACTCCTACGTGAAAGGTAACTGGCTATGAATTTAATTTGAGCAATCAAATTATATCAAAGAATATTAAGAAAGTAAAAACTGTTACAAAGTTATCTTGACAAACAATGAGATTTGCAAAAGGTTTAGTTATTCCCTATTCAAAGATACAAAGATAAATTCCATCGTTTAATGATATTAATATTCAATTCAATAATAAATACTTTTATTCTAGCATTTCCAATCGCTAGGTAGTATATGCAGTCACGTTTTAGCGCCTCTCCTTCTTTGTTGAACAAATCTTCAAGCAAGATAATTCCTTTTCGAATATCTGCCGAGTACTTGCTTCTGACCAAACACCATGCATATTCAAACTGCGCATTTTGGGTAACATTTGAAGCGTGCAGCTGTTCGTGATAAACTCTTTCGAATTTCTGTAAATAATCAGAGTAATCAAACATACATTTATTGCACAACGATTAAACATATTATACACCATAGTATTATCTATTACAGCCAAGTAACTATCATGATGTTTAGTGAGTTGGTTACTCGCTATCAAGATTCAGATATAGACAAAGAAAAAGTGCTGAAAATGATAAAATGAAGTCGTGAAATGTGTAGGTTCGAAATGGAAAAATGTCGGAGTAATAAAAAGCTGCAACATAAGAAATAATCATAAAGTTTAATTTACAAAGTCAATTCAGTTTGGAGAACCAAAAATGATAAACAAGTAACTCCCATTTTTCAGGTTCTCTCTAGCATTTTTTATGTTTTTTTTTTTTTCTCTTATTCTTTAGAGGTGAGTCACGTTATTTTGAAATGATTACGTATCGGTGAGTTGCGTGACATGCCGTTGAATAGATACATTTGTATTTTGTTTGAAGAAACGGATGCCGCGTTAATAACGAATTTGGTCCTACGGTAACGGAACTGGAAATTAAGATTAAATTTGCTCAATGTCGTGCGTGAATCGATACTTTAAAGGTTATGGTGGTACGACTTTGTCGTGAATACGCAGCACGATTTGTTAGGAAGTACAAATGTATCGCTGGAGTAGCAGCTGTTATAAAAAGATAACGATTCGGAGAACTGAGAGAATCCAACTGTTCGTATGTCGCGGATGTTAGAAATGATCTTTAGGATCTCCCATTATTCAGTTCAGACTATTAACCTCGCCTAGCTGCGATCCCGGAGTAGAGACGGCGATTCGTAGAAATCAAAATACGCTTCGAATTTCTGTCAAATTCACCCGCGACACATGCCATGGAATATTATCGTAACCGTGATAATTAATATTGAATTAAAAAAATGTCAACCGACCTTTAAATCTTCAGAAGAAACCACCTCGTCCAGTACGTCTTCCATGTTTCCGATGTCACGTTAGGCACCACCGTCAAAAACTGCTAACACTGGTAATACCTACCGACTACGCTGATGGATACCTCAGTTCCCTCTCTTCTTTTCCTTGTCGCCATGCACCAATCGGCGTTGATACTGCCAAGCGTTACAAGCGCGAACAATTTAAATACATCTTACGTTCCTATCGATAACTTTACCTTACCGACCATTCCGTTTCAAGGGACGAATCGTTGAAAAAATTTTCGTTTCAAACTTTTGAGAATTTTGTTGGAGTTTGCTTTCGATCAATGGACCAGTAAATAAGGGCATACTGAATGCGATTGCATCAAGAAAATTTCTTCTTCGTATATAAATACAATACTTTATTAATCCACGATACTACATTCATACAAAATATGGAATTGATGATTGCTAAGCAATTAGGCTAATTCATTAGGTACAATAACAATTATTATTCGGTCAGTACGGGGTGAAAAAATGTTACTCGAAGAGCGCGTCAATATTGTTTCGGTTGACTTGTGCAATTATGATAAGTGAATAAGCCGCTTTCGAAGTATGATAAAATAATCGATAATAAATAAGATTGATTGAAAAATCTTCCAAAACATTATCGCGTGCACTTCAAAAAGACGTGAACAATCCGAGTAGCGCAAAAAATAATTTACAATCAAACGTAACGTTAATTAAAAATTGTTTCTAATAAAAACGAAAGGCACTCTAGTCTTATCCGTTGATGCTGCTAATAGACAATCTTGGAGCCGTTCTACAGACAAGATGCGTCATTTAAAATTTCTGACATCATAGTTTTATCCTGCAATGCTCCTCCAAGTTCTTCCTGGTCCCACAGTAGATGTACCTTCGATAATCTGGGTTCCTTTTTACCCACTATTCTTAATACACCTCGAGTTTCGACAAGGGAGCACAAACTAACGAACTCGGACATGTCGACTATGTGTATATTTCGTTTCTTGCAAACTTTTTTGTACACCTCGTGCAGCTGCAAATAGGAAAAAAAATTGATTCAATTTTCTCGCAGTTTATTATCACCATCCACGAGTTCAATTACCATTCCAATCGTCAGATCCTTGTTCTTGCCCTTATTAAGAATTAGCATCAGCGAACACAGTAGCAGCTTCTGCTGCAAGGGAAATATACTCTCTTCATTGTTGATGTTCTGGGCACCTCCATAAACGCTGTTCAGAACCATGACAACTTCCTTTAAACCAACTGATTTCTCTTGAGGTATCTCCTGTTGTTTTCGTGGACTTCCCGCAATGTTACTACCTTTAATCCGAAAATTAACTCATCCCATATCAATGGTAACACGACAAAAGAATTAGTTTAAGATTGTAATTTTTAAATTGAAAATCGACGAATTTTCCAATCTCCAAATTGCTCACCATTGTCGTTACAGGGCTGTAAAACCTGAGCGACTCTCTGAGCTTCTGCAATCTCTATGACTCTACGGCTGATATCCAAAGCCTTCCTAATGTCCCCAGAAATAGCTGCAACCTTAGCAGCCAACATTTGCACAGCTACTTTATTGAGAACATCAGATACATTTGCCTCCTCGAGTCTTTCCGTGATGATATTGACTATCTGCTGTTTAGAATAAGGTGCGAAATGCATCAATTTTGGCCTGAGTTCACACCTTGCCTGTAGCCTGGGAAGAATTCTGTCAGTAAGGTCCAGAGCGTTTGCTATTCCGACTAGAACAAGTTTGGATCCCTCTTTAGAGGGCCATTCAAAAATTGTGTAGAGAACCGACTGACTCCTGGTGGTCAGCTGATCTATTTCATCGAGAACAAGTAGGAGCATTTGATGCTTTGACTTCAGATACTTTTCAAGTGTTGACCTGTTCGCCTTCTCAGTTTTCGCAAGATTCAGACCCAGATCTTCAACGATTTTGGCGTAAATAGCACCAGCTGACTTTATCGCCGTACAATTAATATAAATCACTTTGAACGCCGCCTTGAACTCTGGCTCAAGCATAATCTTGGACAGAGAAGCAGTTTTCCCTGTCCCTGGAGGTCCAGAGACATAGAGAGAACCGGAACTAAAGTTCTTTAAGCGATGAGATATAAACTCTCGCAATTCTGTCAGCTCTTTTTCCCTCCCAGGTAAATTCGCTGATACTGAACTGTGTAGAGCTTTACGGGCACTTTGAAACTTGGAAGATTTAAGAAGCCTTTTTGCTTGGGTTTTTTCCACATCTTCTACGACACATTCTAAATCCAGAAGACCTAGCATACTGGACGGTGTCGACGGAGAGAATGATTCCTCAATTTTTTTCTGTTTGGGAGGAGTGGCACCATTTCCACCTAGAATAAAACACAGTTATTGATAAGCATATGTCAAGATGTTCTCTATAATTTTGAGCTACGAAAAGACATACATGAATGGTCAGATTTCCCATCTGTATTATTTTTCTTTGGGGTCGAGACTTTGTCGGTTGTATTTCGCTTTCTCGAATATTTTACCGATCGTTTTGTTATGGCGGAATTTTCTACGTCAGCATCCGAGTCTGAGTCGCTGCTTGTTAAGGTTACGATTTTTTTAACCCTAGGGGTGTATTTTAATTCGGGAATTTGTCTTAACGCCGCATTACTGAAGTCCTCAGTCACAGCTTTCTCTTTAATGCCATAAAACGACGTAGTTTTCGAGCTTTTTTTCCTAATATTAAAGGGTATAGTTGCTTGTATAGTAGACATTTTGTCTACACGCACTCGTCTTGCTTGCAATATGAACACTACTAACTATACAATAATTATCGTCCGTTCACTTTCACTGCACTTTAATATTTGTGACGAATTTGATGTAACACGTTTGATTTATCATAAGTTGATATTACGAGTGTTCATTAGCAACACGATATAACCGTGCGAATTTACTAACTGCTATCAGGCGTCAATGACAACTGCTTTCTCGAATACTCGGCACTCGCTAGTCGCTGGCATGCATACTGCGTCAGCTGTTTCGCGGGTAAATTACTTCGAAAACGCGGGAATTGCCTTGTAACGCAACAGGTCACGCATACGCAGTAGGAACTTGACGTTTATTGGCTGGTTCTATTCCGCATTCCACCCGTACGACGCTAAATACCAGAGTGACCAACAGTGGAACGATAGTTTCAGTCGCTTCACCAATTATAACCAATTGGCAGCACTGGTTGGTGGAAGAAGCATCTTATCAAAGTCCGTCTTATTGTAGGGTGTTGTGTGGGTGGTTAGACGGCATTGAAAGCGTGATTGAGAGCCTGAATCGCGGCGTGTAATTGCTAATTAATTAAATATTCGTACAAACTTTTGATAAGTTAATTCAGTAGGGCCAGTATGGCAGCTGATGAAAGCTCTTGGCGTACGCCAGCATTTAGGCAGAGTGTTGTAGCGAAAATGTGAGTTTATCCCGTATTATTACCGCTATGACACATCCTGTCAAAGGCGGAAAAGATTTTTGCAGTAGCCACGCATCATTCTGCTCGATTATTAAATTTGTTCGTTTTCGTTTGTACCATTTTAGCGATGAAGCGATTCTTAGATCCGGGATGCCGACTTCAAAAAACAGCGTAGAAATGGAAAATCACGTTTTCCAAAAAGCGAAAACAAAGGTTATATTTCTCACATATTTTATTGAAATTTTTATATTACGTTCGAAACTAACTGAAAATACTTGAACTACTTATCATCCTTCTCTACATCTTTTCACCAAAACTCATTGACTTTTAATTTCAAGGAGGACTACTTGGGTTTTGTGGCCAGACTGATACTCCACGTCAGAGAAATGAGTAAGCTTTATCAAATGAATATCAATATCATAATTGTTAGCATTATCTTCCACACTCGGTTACAACACTAACTTGGCAGTGTATTTTACTAGTCCGTAAATTTCACAACCATTTGTAACAAATTTCACATATCGTCAACCACATAATCACAAACACCCATTTTCAGATACCAAAAAAACTAGCGGTGGTATGGCACCTGGAACTGGGAATGCCGGGGGTCAAGGCATGCCAGATCCAATTGGAGCTCTGCAAACCTTGGCTCGCCAAGGTACAGGAAATAACCAGATGCTAGGGATGGGAGGACCCGGTCCCGGACAACAAGGGATGGTACAGCAGCCTCCACCTAATACGGCAACAAACTGTTAGTATGAAATTATATTAATTGAGTTTTATGTATGGAGAGGGATAAAAAGGACTGAATACCATTTCGCAGTAGCATTCTTATTTGGAAAGACTTGTCAGCATGTTTATTTGTGTATAACGCAAGATTATACTGAGAAGATTGAACTCTATACATAAAATGTGACCAGTTTGGTTGCGTGTATGATCAAGGCTGACTCTGCCAAACAGAGTAACACTGGATTTGCTGCTTGCAAAATACACATTTTAGCTATGTCATATTCTTTTTGGGAAAAAGTGTGAGCACATTGTTTTTTCATATTTTTTCTTCCATGTTTTGATTTGAATTGCAGTACACGTTTATTTACTTCTCTTGTAAAACTGCTCAGTACTATTGCATATTGAAGCATTCCTATAGCCAAAATAGTGAAGAAGCCAGCGGTAGTTTTAGTTTGAAACGTGCTCACGTAATTGTAAACGATCAATTTTTCAGATATGAGCCAAGAAACCGAGAAAGGGAAATCAGAATTTAATTTTACAAACATATGAGTTCAACTGCATGAAACTATTTTACGTTCAACAAATTGGGGTTATACCACAGGACATGAAACTTTTTTTTAGTCACAATAGGTGGAAGTCGACTTCAGTATCAGAAAAACAATTCTTGTTTTGGCGAATATGCATGTCAAAATGTATGTGGACAATAAAATTATGCTGCTTACGCAATTTATAACGATAACGAGCATGGATCAGTTGACTGCCATTTTGAAAGGTGTAAATGAACTTCCGATGTTGAATAATTGAGGTATCGAACAGCAATTCTTACAAACATGGAACATTATTAACATGATAATTGTTAATAAATTCTTTTGATTTTCCAAATCTGAAAAGTCATCTAGTATATTTTGTATTCTTGTAATAGATTTCTTAAATTTATCTATTTGAATGACCACAAACAATAGATTATTCTGCAATCCATGTCTTCATGAGTGCCATAGGAGAATTTTCATTGTATTCGTAAAGCTTCATATTCCCAACAGAAATTGTGGACCTTGTCGTTTATTTAAAATCATATCTTAGACTTATCAGTTCAAAATATTAAAAAATTCACAGTCACAGATGCGTTTGACAGTTGTAAGCAAAACAAATAGCTGTGACTTCACACACTCACAGAAACTCCTTTCACTTGCACTATATGCAAGAAAAAATAATAAGTTGCCGGAATGCATTCTAACCGAGTTGAGAAATTCCAGTTCTTTGAAGGGCTACGAACAGAGTTTTTTTAATCACCTGTTAGCTGCTGAGGATGCGCGACGGCGTGCAGTCTCACCTTGGTTTTCCTTGTCATCTCATGTATTTTCTATTTATTCATGACTTTAAATTGATTTTTTAACTATGCAGTTATATTTATTTCTTTTATTTTATTTCATTTTTGGATTTATTTTTTTTAATTTTCTTAATTTTTTTTTTATTCGATGTAACCTGACTTATGTCTATACTTTTACGGCGCTTTCCTCTCATTTACAGCCACATACTTTTTATTTTTTATCACTGTAGTTGTGTAAATTGTTTCTCTGTTTCTCGTACTGTGAATACTGTTGATTTGTTTGGATTAATTTAAGGTTTCTTGATTGTAATTTATTTTCTAAAATGGTATTTTTAGCTGTCTCCTGTTTGACATTTTTGTTTTCGTATTTGTTAAACGTGTTTGAGACAGATAATTCAAAGTTGTCCAATATTTTCATGGACATTATTAAATACTGATATTTTAATTTCATGTTTTAAAATTCGAAATAGAATTCACAGAATTGATGGAAAGTAGTTTGTTCAATGCACACTCAATAAAAAGAACAATATTTGGTTCTCGAATACTGAAGCTAAATTCCTATTTTTCAGTTACAGACATGTGATTTTAAATTGCATTATCACCTCTTGATACTATACTGAGACGATAATCAAAGTTGCACTTTAGTAACCAAAAACTGGGGAGTTCACTCTCAGTAGGCAAACATTTGCATCATTGAATGTTATTTATTTTCGATTTAGCCTCGAACATCTGTTGTGCTTGAGTTGGGTAGAAACGATAATGTATTTTTTTGTGAAAAAGGAAAACGATCAGATCAGGTAGTAGTGGTATTCGTGTTTTTTCTTTGGTTTTACTCTCTTACAAAATTAAATCAGTGAGACGTTTTTGGTTGATCTGTTGTAATTTCTATTTACGAACTCCCAAAATAGATTATCCAATTCTTTTAAAGGTCATTGGAAATCGCAATACAATAAATTTGACGACTATTGTATTTCTGAACAGGTAGAAGGCATCGCTCTTGCATGGATGTAGTTTGCTATCCCTTTAATGAAATGTAAAAACTAATTATCTATTTTACCCAATGTTCAGATTAATGCGTTACGATTCCATGCAAAAAAATGTATGAGTTCGATAAGAATGACTATTTTTCTGTGATTTTCCAGTTTTCAATAATTTGTAATATCTGAAACTACTTTGAAATTATCAGCTTTTGCTAGTGACATCTGTTGGTGTAATTTGGTAAGTACTTGCAACTACCTTACCGACATACAAAGTTTTGCGAAGACCGTGGTTTTGCGGCGTGCCATACATATGTGTATGCATATGCAAGTAACCGGTAGGACAAAAAGTTGTTGAAAGGAACTGCGCAAAAATTGATAATATACTGAATTCCATTTGTTGGACTTTTACGTAGAGAAGAAATCCAATTCTAGATTCACCCCCAATTACTAGGGAAAATTTTTTTCCATATTGACATTTTCTCACTGATCATTTTTTCGTAAAGTGTAAACAAAACAGAGTGCAAGAGAAAAAGAAACAATGCAGCGGAATACAAACTTGTACTATGCACAATATGCAAGTACCATTGAAAGTGACCCGTGTTACGATTCGGAAAATTCGAGTGCAGCTCGAAGTCTTCGAGAATCACCATCGAGACAAAACTTATATAAATTATTGGATTTTAGAGATGCAGAGTTGATTACACATCATAGATGGATAAAAAAAATACATGCTGACACCACTCTTAAAGAAAAGGTAGAAAGGTTTACAGGAATGTCGGTACGTTTCACCGAGGAAATAGTTAGATTTAAATGCCACCTGGAAATGGACGGACGGATATTAAAACACTTTACACTAAGATTAATTATCACCTACGTTCCAATTCTCAGGAAATGGCTATTTAGTCTTGGTCGATGCCAAATACCACCTTCGATAAAATTCCATCGACCGCTAGAGGTGTTTCATAATCCATTGAGTAAAAAGGTGTTAACCAGTGTTGTAAAGATTCGCGAGGACGCGCTGAGCTTTTTTCGTAAACAACACTACTTCCACCTATTTATTGCCAAGGTCGAAAATGATTATTTAGATATAGTAATTCAGTTAAATGAAAAAATGACAAAAATGGAAATCGAAATGAGAGATAACGCATGGCCACCAGGTATTCTACAGACAAGTATAAGAGATTCGCTTTTGCTCTCATTTACTTTTAATGTACATACTTCGATCATCGCTGTTGACTTCACGTTTCATTACTTTTCAAACCTGCGAGACGATGACCAGTATGAGAATGATCAAATTATCCATAGAAGACTGGGCTTGATTAACTCATCCACATTGGAGGAAGTCTTCAGCAGAATTATGGAAAGAGAATTGGTTGGGGATCGTTATGATTTCAATGATTTGAGCCAATACTAGCACCTGGAATGATTGAACCAGTAGTCTTCGGCTTTTTTTTCTTTCTAATCCTACTAAGAGATTTCTGTTAGATATCTATCACTTATTTAGTCCAAAGATTTCCTCACTTTTAAGAACTGTCTTTATTTTTGAAAGAAAATTTATATTATATATATTATTCGTTATATTTATACAATTGTATTAACCAACTGAAACAAGTACTAATTTATTTATTTTGAATTGATGAAACTCGTGTGAATATATTATTAGTATTTCGATTTCTGACAATTTCCGGAGCTTACTTCTGTTATTAACTGAGAGCGATATTCTGACCTGGCTATGGGAAAATCAATGGCTTAATAATTCTAATTTGATGTATTGAAATAAAGTGATGCTGGTTAATGGTTTTCAGTCTTGGCACTGTTGAACTGTGTACTGCAGTTAGCCATTCACGGGTAAATATTAATTCAGATAAATGCAGCGTACACGAAACCTAAGTTACCAAAACCTTTCTGACCATCAACAGTGCTGCAGAGTCTGAATCAGCGGCCTGGTCAAGCAATGAGCATGACGGGGATGCAAAATAAAATGGCAGGGATGGGAATGATACCTGGACAAGCCGGTGGACCGATGGGCCACATGGGACCGATGCAAGGAATGCAGGGAGGGCCAATGCAGGCCCAAATGAACCAGATAAATCAGGGAAACATGCCACAACAAATGAATCAAATGGGTCCAGGTCAAATGAATCAGATTGTGCAAAGCCAAATGGGTCCCGGACAAATGCAGCCAAACATACAGGTTCGTGGAAGCATTTGATATCTGTATAATAGATGTATGCAAGGTGTCTTTTGTTACTGAGTGGTGAATCACTATTTATTTAATTTATCTCCTAAGGGTCAGATGCAGGGACAAATGTCGGGGCAAATGGGTAACCAAATGGGTGGACCTCTCGGTCCCGGAATGCAAGGAGGAATTCCACAGCAAATGAATCAAATGCCATCACAAATAAATCAGATAGGTCCGGGGCAAATGGGTCCTGCACAAATGCCTCAGCAAATGGGACACATGCAGCGTAAAGTAAGTTAAGATGAAACTCTACTGTGTAGAACAATGCACTGCGACAATTCAATTCGTAACGAAAATCGTGCTGCTTGTATTCACAGCCTACTGAAATGATGAATTTGGGTTTTCCTGGGCCTCGAAACACGGCTCCGAATCAGTTTTTGAGACAAAGTCCGTCTCCATCTGCTCCTAGCCCTGCTGGACTGGCACCTTCAAGGTACTTAAGAACTAATGAACTATACATAAGAAAGATATGATGGTCTAATAAAAATTTCGCTTCACAGTAATCAAATGGTCGCTTCACCTGCATTGGTACCATCACCGAGTCCACAGCATGCTATGATGGCCGGACCTCAACGATCTGTAGGTAGGTATAAATTAGAAATTTCAAACCTTGTAGTGAATCTAATTGATATCCACGTTTTAATTACGAAAACAATCCTGCGCTAAATTTGATCATTTCAAGGACTCGCTAAAGTAATTAATAAGTTATTTTCGTACATTTTCGAAGGTATGGCGCCTTCCCCAAGCAGCTCGCTGAATACTCCAGCTGGGATGGGAGCTACTCCGAGTCCTTTGCAAGAGGACCAAGCATACAGAGACAAAGTTCGGCAACTCAGTAAATACATAGAGCCTCTCAGAAGGATGATAGCAAGAATGGGAAATGAAGGAAGTGAGTTCATGTTGTATTGTACATGGTCCACGGAATGTAATGACTACTTTTTATGCACCTTTTCATGTGCATCTCATTTAATTACCGATCCATCTTTGGTCTGATGCAGTTCTAATTATCAATTTAAGTTTGAATGAAAAACTTATGACACAATATTCAAAAGTCTAGGGATATGATTTCAGATGTGGACAAGCTGAGTAAGATGAAAAAGCTCTTGGAGATATTGTCAAACCCCAGTAAACGCATGCCGTTGGATACTCTACTGAAGTGTGAAGTTGTACTTGAAAAGTTGGACTTCAAGAGAGGGGATGGAAGTGTCGGACCCCCAGTGACAACTCTAAAAGAACATCACTTCTTCAGTCCTCTCTTAGACGCTGTAAACAACCATCTCCAAAGTCCAGTAGCCAATCACACATTGCAACGAACATTCGGTCCCTGTTTAGAGGCTTTGTTTGGCCCAGAAATAAAGTGAGTAGTTTTTTCGTTCGCTTTTTGAGCAAAAAATATTCCCAATTTATTGATAGATGTTATAAAACGATTTTTGGCGAATGATGAATCAATCATTATCACAGCGCCGCAAATTTTAACAAATATGATATTATTTCTGTTCAACAGAGGACTACCTCCCCCGCTGAAAAAACAGAAAGTGGAGGAACCGACGAGTGACATACCAGACGTTTTGCAAGGCGAAATAGCTCGCCTGGACCAGCGTTTCAAGGTAAAACTGATTCCTAAAATTTTGATGGATATTTTAAATAGTCTTGATGACAATTGTTATTTCATGACTGAACAGGTCAGCCTAGATGCTGCTCAGCAAAATGGCTCGAAATGTATACAGCTTGTCTGTTGGCTTGACGATCGGCACCTCCCCTGCGTTCCGCCAGTGTCTGTAACAGTTCCAGCCGACTATCCTTTGACAGCACCTCGTTGCGTAATGGCACCTCACGAGTACAACGCTACGACTTTTTTATGCGCCGTCCAGAAAGCGCTCAATGCTCGCATATCGAAACTTCCCCGACGATTCTCCGTCTCACAACTATTAGATACTTGGGAAATGAGTGTACGGCAGGCCAGTGCTCCAACGCAGACCCCTGTATCGGCTGCAACGGTGCTTATGGGGCTTTAATTGAGTTGAATATGTCGGTGAGAATACTCAGTAATCGTAGAAATCTTAATTATCCTTTCCATTCTATTTAATATGAGATTTACATTGTAAGTGAAACAGTTCATATATATAATTCAATCAGCCTGAAAAAGTAAGATAATATTATACATCAGTTCCTGTTCAAACTCAATCATGGTTTTGTAAATACAATTTTCCATAATGTTTATATTTTCGTTATACATATGACAACAATTAACAATAAACCATCGATCAATGGTAAAACATCTCAATTATTCTTTGGCAATTTCCTTAAGTAAAATATCTATAAATCTGCTCTAAATACTAGTAAGCAGACGAGACAAAACAGTTTTGCAGGTTAATTCAATTCGAATAATTTTTAACAGATGGCGCCGTACCTGACGTTTTGTACTTATGTATTACAAAGTGTGCATTTAAGTACCCAACGTAGCTCCAAGATTTTTCTCTAGTATTTTGTTGACATCTATATTTTTCTGCCAGCCACCTAATTGTTATATATTCTTTAAATTCATATGGTATAAATTAGGTCTACTAAAAACGGTATACAAACATGATTAAAAAAACTCGGTTAATAAACGTGTCACGGTCATACGCAAGTGTCTGTATTGTAAATGGTGCACACAGAGTACAAATAGTCGTGTAGTAAGTAATGTATTTGCAATACGAACAGAAAAAATTGAACACACATTTCCAAATATCGGGTCTAATACAAGTCTTGGCACGAATAGCAGCTGTTCGAAACGCGGTATGGCAAAAATGTTACGTCACTTGACTTGATGGAAAAACACGCGCAACCTGTACTACTTGGGTACTTTCGTTTTAGGCGATACACCCGATGCCATTCATTAAATCTTACGGCATTGTGTTAAATTTTATCAACCGACGATGCTCCTTTGTCTTGATGCACCGCTTTGCGATTGGTTTATCAATAAAAAATAGTAATAATAAGCATCGAATATTATTATTTACTAGTTGTTCAAACGTAAAACGAAAAGGAAATATTTTTATAATTCCTTTAAATAATCTCTTGTATCTCATGCTTTAAGATAAATGTTTCACCTGATTAATTATAGATGGGCAAGAAAAAAAAATTGTGCCTACTTAATACTTGACAGGAAGGATCTTTGGAGCAAAAACCGATCGCAAATAAAATATCAACCCATCAAATGAATTAAATACATGGGTTATATAAATTAATCGACAATGATTGATACGAGTGATAGAGTGATGTTAGATATTAGCAATATTGAAGTACTTGATATATTACAATGCTCATCTACTTTCCTATTTCTTTAATACACATCTTGCTTTCCATGCAATAGAATTTAGTAATTTACCGACCACCCGGTAGGCGTTTCACCTCTTGGTTTCTACACTTCACATTGTATCTCCATCGAATCAAGATATTGCGAAGAGATATCTACAAACACATTTTCGGGTAACGTTGTTCGACGTTGTACGCTAAATGTGGGTTATAATTTCGGTAGAAAATAGCATGTATCCGAATCGTGATAAATAATATTCTGCTCGACACGAATCCCAATTGCGGGCCAAGCTTGAGAAAGTTCGCCCTTCTACAAGTGACACAACACAACGCAATTTCTCTGAAGGTCAAACATACGTGTGCACGTCTTGTCAGCGGGAATTGCAAATATCAAATCATTATTAATTAAGCGGATTACTCGCTTGTATCTTCTTTTATACTGCTCGTGATATAATACCCATGCATATTTTTACGAATACGCGATATGAAAAGATTTCCGAACCACGAGGCAGAATCTTGTTCACATTTCGAATTTCATCTCACTTTCAATCTTCGAGAGAAAAAAAAAAAAAGAAAAATACAAAGTTGGACTGTTATTTTCCTCGACAGTTGTGCTCCGTTCCGAAAATCGTAATTCGTCAGAATATTCAAGGTGATAAAATATTGTCACCGCGTAGCGTGGGCCACGTGCCTGTAGGTGTATGTGTATGTGTAATTTGATACGCAAGGAATGGACGGGAGCAGCATGCGTGAGCAAACATCTCCTTGGTATGTACACAGAAACGCACACATATAATAAGCCTGTCCACACGTATACGGCTAATCTCAAAGTTTTGCCAAAATATTGTTTTGCAAATCAACTCCAAGGCCTCAGCTCCAACTTAGATAATTAATATGCGTATGTATGTACATTGTACATAATATCTTTATCCAGAGATAACTAACTCTGTTGATAATTAACTGTCACTGCATTACGCTCATTAATTAAAACCGCAAATAATAATCTCAATCGCAGATCCTGTCTTTACTTCTGATATTACAGATTAAGAAAACATTTTCATACAATTATCGTTCGACAGATATTAATAGGAATGAGACAAATACCTACGCAATTCTATTATACCTTTACTAATTGTAAGACGTTGAAAAGGTGAATGGCGATAAAAAAAAAGTGCATTACTAAAGCATTTGTGGAAACCTTTTCGGTCACGTGTTAACGTACTTACATCACGGAACTAGCCGAGAGAAAGAATCCTAATCGGGTACAGCAAAAAATTTAGCATACCAGTTGTAATCTGTTTACATTATCGAACGCAATGACGGAAGGTGTGACTCTTCGCAAAGCAAACATCTATACGCATGTGTGTGATTTATGTACATACATATACTTCGATGCATGTAAAATTGTTGATTCATTAAAATATCGGCAATGGCCTATAAAAATCAACTTTTTTAGAGGCTCGTGTCTCCTTTCCGGTGTTGAGTTCATCCTAAAGTCTTCGAACCGCAAATGCACGCTGCGTACCCGAAATTTTGCACTTCGTGATACGGAGGATCGAATTCAACAATTTTGTTTCTCGCCGTTAGAAAAGAAAAAAACCGAATGTCACTTCAGATTTTTGAAAGAAATTTTCTCGGTCATTAACAAATGTCATTCGAAAGAGAGAGGGAAAATTGAATGAGAACTTGAAAGCTTTATCAGACTGATTTCTAGTCTCATTCAATGTACCGCCGACTCGTCTGTTACACACCGTAATACAAAGTGCGTTCAACTTTACGCTACATCGCACGTAAATCTGCCGGCTGAATCGGATAGAGAAGAATAAAATAATTTTAAACAATAGGAAACGTAAACAAGTATTCACCGTCATCGTGTAGTTAACGTTGTTGACAGAATGATCGCTATCGTCGTGTTTGTTAGAAAAGAATACATGTGCGTTGTAGAAAAATCGCAAGCAAGCCCCCCTTGTATTTTCGTTTCAGTTTTCAGGGTCACGTGTGTACGCGTAGGCGTCGTATAACTGCAGCGTAACTATCCTACACGGTTCTTCATCCCCGCTTCTATTATTCAACCATATATTCGACCAATCGCGTATCTCCTTTCCGTGGGTGTGCCTTATCGCGAATTCTTAGTACTACTATGTATCCTCTCTCTCTCACTCTGCGTGCGAAAACCATGCTGTTTACTCGACTGTAATAACCACACGTATATATGTATACGTACGTACATACGTAATAATTCGACGTAGGTACGCACGTGCATATCGTACACACCGTAAGATGACGTATCGTAGAACATGTATTTTCAGTGTAAAAAATGTTTCTAAGCGCGTATAAATTTGAATTTAATGAATAAATTACGCAACGATTACCAATCAATTCTTAATTACAGATACGTGAGTAAAATTTTTGACATATCTTATATATTTAACTTGCAGTAACACGTTAGTCGATAACAACCGTGTATAATAAATTTGAGTCATTCTACTTTCGTTGATCAAATTTTTATATCGGTTTCGATTATATCGCTTCTTTCCATTTCACTCGTCGAAAATGTCCTCCGATAAAATTGCGGTGAAAACAACCAGCTCATCCTCGATTAATATAGGTCAAGATGAACGAGGCCGGAGGGTTAAGAAGGCATTGACCGTTTGGATTATTGCATCATGGTCAATTGTTACAAAATTGTCAAAGCTGGTTTGCATGCATATATTGAATACCTGATTCTCCATTACACCATTATCATTGTTATTACTGTTGAAGCATTTGTTCAATAGTAAAAAAAAAAGGTCGTAGCAAGCTCGATGTATGCGTATTGCGTATATCTGTGTGTGCGTGAGGAAAGAGCGTTGATTTCGTGTCGGTTACGTTTGTTTTGAAGTGAGAAAAGAATACCTTCTCTTTCGCACGAGGCGATAGTTCTTCTCACTTATCAGCCAATCAGAACGAAGCACCATGTGCGAAAACAAATCGCGTGTTTACTCGCCAGCCAAGCAGCGCGACGAAGGTAAAAGGAACGATACACCAGAGAGAACTTCCCGCTTCAATACGTGTCAAGTGTTCGAGTAGTGAGGACGTTGCTCTTGCGTTTCACTAATTACTGCTTCAACTATACATCCAGATATTCCTGTCGCTTAGTTTTTTTGTGTTTCATAAAGTTTGTGACGATTTTGTAAAACATAGCTTGCATACGGGATACAGGAAATTACTATATATGATATCGAGTGCGGCAGTATTTAAACTGCGCATTCAACAATCATGTAAATATTGAGTATAGAATAGTAAAGTAATTGAACGCGGATACGTCGATTAGTCTGAAATTTAAACCGCACAACCGCAACGTCTTTTGATCAAGTCAATCTGAGGATTCAACGATTACTCATCCGACGAGTTGCAGTATCAGTTATACCAGGTGAATATACTGCTGGTGTATGTATTATATTTAAATTATAAATCATTAGGCGTAGGTTTATGTATCCTGTTGAAAGCAAATGGACAATTGTGCCAATTATCATCAACCGGCGTTTACGGCAAAGTTCATTCCCGCCGTTTCGCAATTGTGCGGATCTTCGCTCATCGTCGGTCGTACAATTTGCGGATGATAAATTATCCTCCGTTTAACCCCGTACAAAGAAAATTGTTACTCCGGCTGGCCTAAATACGAAAGTGTCGATCCGTCGCCACTCTGTGCGGCTTTCCCTCATCGCGGTTGATCTTTGCGTATCGTCCGCTCAACCGAGATCGTAATTCAAATAATTTAGCCAATCAACGCTTTGCTCTTCCGCGCGCTTTTTTTGAAATACGCGCGATTCGCCGGCTAATTGAATACGAAATGATTTTACTAATTGCTATATCGCATCGCCAACGTTAGCAGCCGAACGTTTCTGACAATGAGCCACGAGTCAAGTTGGTCTGATTAATACGGTAGTAATTATCAAATCCGATAAGTTGCTTGTAATTAGATGGAATTTGTTTGTCGACCTCAATTTTTACATAGAAAAAGTCGTCACGATACCCAAGTGGTAATAATTCGTCATCATCGTTACCTAACACTCGTCGCTTCTAAATCATCGTGAGTTGAAGAAAAAAGGAAGCAGGAGTGAAAAAACAAAATTACATCAGAGCACGTGCCTCGGCTATTCATATATGCCAAATATCAGATAGATATTATTATCATTATTATAACCACCCATTATTTTTCTAATCGTCTTTTTTCTATTATTTATCGACGTATAAATTTTTTTTACGCGATTAAAACGTCTGAAACTCGAACTCTTGGATTTAAATATCTTCAGGCACGAAAATAAGGGGAAAAGAAGATACACGTATTACAAAAGAAGTCGTTTATTTTATAATGAGAATTAATACTTATAATCCTCGAATACATTCCGATTATAGAAATCGGTGGTGAACTATATCCACCGATCAGTCATGCCCGTTCTACCCAGGGAACATACAAAGCACAATTATCTTCGTACACAGCTGCATCTGGTGAAAGAATTGCAGAATTGTTGCATTCAACGAACGCGCCTAATACAGGACGACTGTATTAAAAATAACCCAAGACCGTGGCAGCCAGGCTCTTCTTCGTCAATTCAGTGCCAGGTCCACGGCCAAACTCGTCATCCTGGGCAGTAGCCAGAGGGCAAGACAATCAAGAACTTTCCACTGATCGTCTCTTGATGAGCGCGTGTAAGCTATTGTAACCGTTGTACGGTTTGAACCTTTCGCGCGAAATTTTCCTTATTTTTTTACTCTATAATTGTCAAATTAACGTTATTTCGTGGAATGCGTAATTATCAAGCATCCGTCTCGCCGGCAGGTGTCATTCACGGTGTTCCAATGCGTATATGAGTAAAATTTGAATCCAAGTTACAGCTGTTCCAATTCTTCAGCAGCTTCAAGCAGTTCCTCCTAGCTACGGTTAACACCGAACGGAATAATGGCCGAACTGTACATAAAA
Source organism: Neodiprion pinetum (assembly GCF_021155775.2). Lineage (NCBI taxonomy): Eukaryota > Metazoa > Arthropoda > Insecta > Hymenoptera > Diprionidae > Neodiprion > Neodiprion pinetum. Next base: position 33,590,967 of record NC_060233.1, on the reverse strand, counting down.
ACTATTTATAACTTTTGAATATTGCGAGGAGTCGGTACATCCGATTTGGCACCTCGCTAAACCGAAACGAATTGACCAAATCGGTATTCCGAAGAGTTTTATTCTATTAATACCTAAACCCTTATCGATCCAAAGTCTTGAACCTATTTGCTTTCGGTCATCGTTTCTTACAGCAAGCGCATCGGGAATTCCGGATCCATTACATATGCGTAAGGCTTGTTTACGCAAATATGTCTATGCAACTAACACATGTGTGTATGTACATAAATACGCGTGTTACGTATATAGCGGATTATTTCTCCTAATTTAACTTTTTATACCGGTGTAATATTACATAACGAAATACGCGGGTTTAACATATACTATGCCTGTTAAATACTCAACTGTAACACGAATTTTACACGAATTTAAATCTTTCACGCTAGAAGCTTTTCCCTCGTGTTGGTCGAGGCTATAATTTTTGTTTGAAACAAGCCTTGGACAGCGTAGATCGCAGCACATGACTGGGAAATAGTCGACTCACCATGTGGCCGTAATCTTGAGAAATACATAAACAGTATACCGCAACAATGAGCGATGGAGCAGATAAAATTTCTTAACAATCAATGCTCGTATAACAAATAGAACAGGAAAGAACGGGAGGCGAACATAATAATAACGAATATAGCTGTCGGAGAATTATTTCGAATGCATGGTACATACATAAATCTCATTATCGTTTACCAGCGCTACGTAAATCCGGCCCAACAAGTTATCGTGGATGTCACGCAATTGTCGTGTTTTGCATCGACCCTTGCACAAGTTAACGGGTTGTATCGCTTTCGCATGATAAAGTTTATAACCTCGAGCCGATACGTCTACACTCGTATTATACAATATGCGTACGTCAAGTATAGTATCAGTATTACTATACGTATCCTATTGTGCGGACTAAGTTCGTTCATCAATGATTTTGCATGTATTTGTGTAGATTAAGCCGGGACCAGTGGTTTGTGTAACCGACGTTCCTCGCCTTCTCTGTCCCTCTCTATCGCTTTCCGTTAATAAACGTTGCCAAATTCCAGCGATAATCGTAGATAGAAAGTATTATGAGTTATAAAGCTTGCGCAATATATGCTCACAGGTCTACTATAACTGACAATAACAACGGAAATACGTCAGTCAGTTAGTCAGTGACCACTAAACGTCTATGCGGTTCCTAAACTGTCGATTGTACAAACAAATTTTGCTCACTGTCTTGTGAACAAAACAACATATTTCCGACTCAATGTTATCGTTCACTGCTTATCGTGAAAAACGTATTTGACCGCAGATTGTAAGCTGATCGGTTAATTGTTTGACGATCCGGATGTGTATGTATAACTAAGAAGGGTTGCAGGCCATGATTTTTGAAAAAAATATTTATTCAAGTACTATATCGTGTGTGCGTAGCATTTGTTCTCCTTTTCTTCCTTGTACAAGCACATCATCCTACGTACAGCAGCTTGTTTCGCTTCCGTTCGATAATATGCATTGCGGTGAATGACCCACGTTGATTATATGAAGTGCATTTAATATAGATGTACTTTTTCACATCTATGTATATCTCCCACTGTTTCTTTCTTTGTTTGCAGACAATGAATACTTTTTTTAAACCAATTTCGATCCTCGCCGTAAGAAATGGTTTCTATACTTACACTGCGAATACATCATATCTCTGCTGAATTTCTTTTTTTTTCTTCTTACGCTTAGTACTGTGTCTGAAAGAATCATCAATATGCTTTTGCATTAACCATACTGTTATTTACCAATAACGCTTCATTCCGCGAACTCGGGACGCAAATCGTGTATTTAACGTAATTTGTTTAAACCCCTATACAGTTAGAATGATCATTAGAAGATAATGCATTAAAGGGTACAACAAGGCGAGAGAATGGGTTTGCCTATTTTGTATTCTTCAGTTCTCTCATCAAAAGCTAGAAATTTTTCTCTTAAAGTGCTTGTCATTGTTATTTGCCATTCGAGATTCATTACGGTCAGGTATAATTGGCGGGTCGTTAATATCAGTGAGAATAATTTTGGCATGCCTCCAAGCATTCGTCAGTTATACGTTTACAGTTGTAAATTATAATTATGAAGAGACCGGAAATTTCTTATTATACAACTACGGATAAATTATTAATAAATTCCTCATAGCTGACCGTATCAAATTCACGCAAGTACATGGTTTATTGCAATTTGAAAATGGTTTTTTACACTTTTTACATAAACTGAATGTTGGAAATAGAAGGAGTTGTAGAGGAGTTTTGTTATGTCATAATTGTAGATACGGAGGTAGGAAAATTTTTTCACTTTTCCTATTTCTCTTTCGTTGTCTACTTCTCTTTTGGCTCTGCATCAATATTCCCCGTCTTGAGATGAACAACAAGTTACTTGAATCAGAGCCAGCATCGTATCTTCATCTGCTACAGGAGGCAGACTAACGTTACGCAACCTGGTATCTTTTTTAGGTAAAGCCAATTTTCGTTTTGAGTGGAATTTTTCTCCTACCCAAGAGAATGTATTTTGAAATCATGCCAAAGTCTTCGAGAAACAACCCGAAACTTGTCTCCAAAGTCAGGTGGATCATATTTTTCATTTTCACGACTAAAGTGAGTCAGAAATTCTCGTGAAGTGACCGAGTTTGCAAAAAAGAGCATTGTCCTACGGTCGTGACGCATGATATTTTTGGAAAAAAATTTTCGGCAATGAATCTATTGTCAATCTGCAGGCCTATGATTTAAAGAAAACAGAACACTCATGCTCGAAGTTATCGAGTCTTTACCGCGTTCTGGTTGATAAGAAAAATTTCGTTCCAAACATGGGACTAACACGCGTCTTCCGTTTTCCTCATAACGTCGGTAAAACATGTTGAAACTTTACCATTGTTGTGACGGGGTCTTAATCGGCTTTTAATTGCACCTTTAAGGTTTCCCAAAACATTCGTCATTTACGACGTCAGAAATTTCCAACATTACTGACGAGCGATTATGACAAAGTGCTGTTCGATACCCAGTCGTATCATCCTTGGCCGTCAATCCGATACCTTGTAATCGTGTTAATCGATTGACCGTTAGTCAGTACCGAGCTGTTTGTCTTATGAAATCATTTTTGACATTTATTTTTTTATTTTATTTTATTTTTTGTTCGGCGGAATTACAAAGTGCAAAGTTTAATTCGATTAGATTACACTGCAGTATTAGGCTGCATGTTGATTTGTTTTGTTAGCCTTTGTTAGCTTCGGGTTAAAACGATTACCAGCATTCTTTCGTACGGTCCAAAGAATTAATTTACCATGCTATTGTAACCTTGGGTGAAATTTGAAGTGCCGTCGTTTTCCTCCAGATTTCTTTCATTATGGTGTGATTTCTAATCTTTAAATGAAGATAATTGGTCGACACAGGTGTACAGTTTATGTAGAATAGGTGATTACTTTCGGTCTCGACTCCATTGTATGCATCGCATTTCAGGTTTGACCCCGCCGAAAATGGAAAACAGGCATGAACAAACAGCTTTTATACTTATGCAACTCTCATGAAATTTCTAGTTGATACTGTTGAAAATATTTCAAATTATAAAGAAGGTATAAGGAAAATTAGTTACAGCTTCCGAGAACTATACTATAGATATAGACTGCTTCGTGCTATCTTATACAACTTATCACCCCTACTTGCGGTGAATCGATATACACCCTGTGTGTACAAAGGGCCCGTGGAAAGGGAGTACAAGAAGATATTGTGTAGGTATGTACCTACGTATTTGGATTGATCAATACAAGCAACGGTTATATTACTTTCACTGTCTTATGCAAGACGCAATATTACAAGAGTTGGGCACGCATACATGCACCCGTCTATAAATGTAGTGGTACACCCGTCGAGCGTGAAATAGTAAATCACTGCAGGTATGTTGGTCGTTTCGTAATATTCCACTGCACCTGCGACCTCAGTAAGTGTAATTCGTATACTGGGACAAATAAAGTCCACAGTGTAAAAAAAGCGCGAAGGAGACAAAGCAGTTGTTTACAATCAGGACCGTATCATTTGGAGCGTGAGGTGTGACTTGTTTAATTGCGGTGTGATTAGTTCCATACTTACAATTAATGGCTTCTTGTTGCTCCAAGAAGTGTTTGTTGGGTTTCTTAAGTAAAGTCATTTTCTAACGATGCACACGCATACCTATAAGTACTTTCTTCATAATTACAGCTCGGGTTTCTATGTAATTTCTATGTAAAATAACCATTACGGTTTTCCAAATATCCTTATGTACGAAGAAAGGCTGCGAATCGGACTACCATCTAACGTTGGTCGTTTACGGATATAGCAGAACAGAGGAATATTGAAATCTGTATAGTAATACGACCAAAATTTTACTTTCATAAAAGTATTGCTTATGTAAATTCTTTTTCCATTCAATTACAGCCTAACTCGAAGAAATTATTATTACTCGCAGTACATTTACCGGGCAAAAGTACCTTCTGTAATGATTCTAAAAAATATCTTTTAAATATAGGCACTTGACGTTATTTCATTGTGATAAATCGCATTGATCAGCGAGTATAAAAACACAACTATATTTATCCGTGTATAATTACTATTTTTATTTTATTTTTAAAACCCTACTATCATACTTAACGACGATTCGGAATTCCTCCAGTGAGTTTAGTAGCGTCGCTTAAAATCATTTTCGAATAATTTACGAGTAAATATATGACTCACATCCGAGCTCTACACGCTCGTGTTACGTGTAGTAACACCTACATCATGCAATGTCTGTACTTTGATCGCAGGTTTACAGAAGCCCGCGGTTCGAACGCTACGGTCACGTGGAAGCCCCGTCTTATCGACCGTTGGTTTTGGCCGCGATGATTGGCTCAGCTTAAGTCACGTGACACTTGACGTAAGGAACCTGCCGTCTGCTCAGCCGTCGGAGCGAGCGTCTGCCTGTTATATCAAGTTGTCACAGAGAACGAGCCATCGCTGGCCGTCGAGGGAACAAAGGAGGATCGCCGTTGCTTCATACGGCGATACACGACGTCGGATTCTGGACGAGTTTTTTAATCGACACACACAGGCATCGAGTGCGTATAATTGTTCTGCCATTTCATTCATACGTATAGATAATATCGTTTTATGAACTAGTTGAGTTTATAATCTTTTCACCGACACGGCTTTTGTGACTCGCGAGTGAGTGAAGTAATGCGCGGTTGAGCATAGTGCCAAATTATCCGTAATAAGGGTTTGTGAATACGTTGAGAGAGAGAGAGCTGTAGTATTGTCAAAGGATTACTTTGACAATTATCTTGCTTTTCGGCTCGATGACAGCTCGCTGTCAATATGGTTAGGTAAATTATTGAAAGTCACGGTACGGCTTCGGAAAATTGGTGAAAATTCTATCAACGATTTATATTTTAATCTGTAGAAGCTTTATGTTTAAATCACTCTACACTTTATAGTCAATGTCTGACAATAAATCGCACCCTCTTATTAGGCGAACACCCACACAGCATCAAAAAGACCTTTTTAAAGGTCGCAAAAACAACCCAATATGTACAGCATGAACTACATTGGAAAGTTCATCAGCAACTTTAGGGACTTTTACAATGAAATAAACGCTGCTACTCTAACGGGTGCCATTGACGTGGTCGTTGTCGAACAGCCTGATGGATCTTTTGCCTGTTCACCTTTTCACGTCAGATTTGGAAAACTATGTGTCCTTCGATCGAGGGAGAAAGTGGTGAGTTCTTTTGTTCCTTATAATTTTTAAACCTAGTTTGACACACTCTGTTACTGCGTAATTTTCATCTCCATGATTCGTGTTGTAGATATCATGAATACGGCACTGGTAATACCAGCTAATCATCGTCAATCACATAAATTTATAGTTGCTACAATTATCGTCGTTACATGCTTGCTAACATAATTCAAGATTATGATGCCAACAATAACTTGTTTGTTTAACCATTTAGCTCTGTTCCAATACATTCCCTATTTAGACTTCTTTGTATTTTGCACATGAGTGATAAACACAGAGGAAAATATATGGATGTATATCCATAGCGTAATAAAGTGGATTACATATCGTAAAAAACCTGATTGGATAAATGCATTCAACATCTAGTTTATGCATGTACTTTACGTAGTTGATTTTTTTCTTTTTCTTCATGACCAGCGGGCATCTTTGATATTCAAAAAACGGTATCCTCCTTACAAATGACAAAACATTTTATTTTCCCATTCTTAATACCTCAGATTGGACACGTCATCTCTGAAACAATTAAATGATTCTTGTCATTTATTTGGCACAGGTTGATATCGAAATAAATGGAGAACCACGTCAAATTCACATGAAGTTGGGTGATTCTGGGGAAGCTTTTTTCGTTGAAGAAGTTGGCTGCGGAGGTTCACCAACTGACACAGAAATTCCACCGCATCTTGCATGCTCTCCAATTCCACACGACAGTTGTTTTCCACAGCAAAGGTAAGTAAAGCCACTAACAGCATGGTTTATACCACTGAATCATTTGTCAACACTCATTCCTTTAAAGTTAGGATTGCACCATTTTCGTTCTTTACTTCATTTAACAAAAAACAGCCAGTATCTAGCTCTCAACATTATAATTTTCATAACTCATTTCGCTGTTCACGCTATTCTTAGGGAGAGTGGAACTTTGTTTCTCAGGTTCAACCTGCTCTCGGAACTTCCGCAAGAACAACGTGAGAAGCTACTTAGAGATTCGGTGCTGTCAATAGAGCGTGAGAAATGGGAGGAAATGTCAGCGCTGCCGTCAGACGAGCGTGAGAAATTTCTTGTAGAACAGTTTTCGGATCTCCCAATAGAGCACCGTGAAAAATGGCTTCAAATAGCGTCAATGACTACAGAGGAACGTGACAAAATATTTCGCGAAAATTTCGGTGTTATATCTACCGAACAAAAGCAGAAAATGATACGCGAGCAATACTCTGCACTTAAGACTGAGGACAGAGAAAGACTGTTTAAAGAAAATTTTCCAGAACTGCCGGTAGAGCAAAGACAGAAGTTCGAATTTGCTTTGCTCAGTGATTGGAAAGGCAAAGAGGAAGAAAAGTGGGATGATAATCAGATTGACTCTAAGCACGATGACGAGGAGATATTCAATATGGATAATATCAATGGAGAGGAACCAAACCCTGCCTCGGCTGTAGCACCTGTGAAAACCTTCAACGCTGTTGCTTCTAATACAAGAATTCGTAAAATAAGCATTGTGCATAATGAATTCCGGCCAATAACGGATGATCCTCAAAGCAGTTCCAAGGAAAAGTCTAGTGATGAATCAAACGTTTCTTTATCCAAGAAAAATTCCAAGGATGAAACTATTGAGGAAACCAAAGGTAGCAATGGGTCCAAGAGAAAACGCAAGAGGAGAAGCATTATGAAGAAGAAAGGAGTGCAAAGAAAAACTAGTAATGGAAGCAGTAGTCAGACTGAAATGAGCGAAAATGACGTCGTAGCTGCCGACGAATCTCAGAGTGAACCTGTAAGTGAATTTCGATTACAATGCTGAAAGTTGAAAAAGTATTCAATTGAATGATCGCTTCATTTCATTTGAATGCAGTCTAGAAAAAGTACCGTTGAAAGCAATTTACGTTTTTAGCTGTTTATTCCTTTTTATTTGTTTTTTTAACATTGCAGATGTTCTTTTAGTATTCTCGAAGAGACTTGCATACAATATTCTTTAGATTGACTTAATCTTATTAGATAATTACGAATATATTGATTAAAGATATTAAAGGGCCCGAGTCCGGTTGTCGAAGTCGAAACCAATAACGCTTCAGCTGAACCTACGGAAACACACTTGTCATCCTTGTCGCAAGAAATTACAGTCCCGCGTCAAGAATCAGATTTTCATTTCTTCAGTGACACAGAAATCACAAAGTAAGTCTACCTTTCATCAATTCAACATAGAAAAAATTCAGATAATAAGAAACCAAGATCAAGTTAGTTCAGATATTTTGTTATTAAATATTATATTTCTCAATATGAAAGCATCTGATCTCATTCAATTAGAAATCGGGAGTCTCGGCCTCGTTCTCCAGTTCAGTCTGATACAGAATTTGAAATGCGTAAGCTCACTGAAGATAGAGCTGAAATTGAGGATGAGAAGACGCATCAGCAGAGCTGGAGATGGGGAGAATTGCCAAGCCCTCCTCCCGACTCTTCTCTACCATCGCATAGGACCTCATTGAATACTTCGACAGTAGCCAATCAGCCTACTGACTGTAAGTATGAAAATTTTTAGTACTTCACTAAAAAACGTAACAAGCTTTGAATCCCTGCAAGTACCCAGTTGCAAGATCTTACAAGCATCAATTCCTAAGCAAATTGTATTCAACACAGACTTCGTTTCTTATAAACTATAACAATTTTAAGCTTACCTTTTTTGGCCTTTATCATTCATTCTTCTTCTATTGCTAGCCATTTCGAAAACATATGCTAAATTTAATTTTTATGGCAGTCGACGCCCATCAATCGATTTTGAGTCGTACATTGGCCTACATGAAGCGGACCAATTCTCGCTTTGTACGTAATCCAGAATCAGATGGAATATATTTGAGCGATCTGAATGCAGACGAACTTGACCCCGAAGTTGCTGCTCTTTATTTGCCAACGTCTCATCACAGGGCAACTATTGCTAAAGGTATTGCTACTCATTGGCCTATGCTTACAATTGTTTTTCTTCTCTCGAAATACGTAAACCCATACTTATGCATAAAGAATACTGAGCTTTTGTTCTGCTTCTTGTAACTAATCATGCTAACTGTGTATAAATTATTTGTACATGAACAAATTTTGTATTACGAAATAAAAATTACTTAGTGTAAAGAAACTTTCAAATTTCTGAATTTCTTTCTTAATTTTTTAGGTGGAAAAAGTCTGGATGAAGAAGACGCAGAATCTGGAAATGGTCCAAGTCTACCTCAGAGTCCAAACAGCGTTGAAGGAGCCATCGGCGGCCCTAAATCGCTGGACAGTGATTTTGAAGAGCCAAAACATTCCCTATTCGATAGCAATGCTGACGTCACGTTGTCTCTTTGTGGTGGTTTAGATTCCAAGGATGGACCATCTGAGGAAACATTCCATCAAAACTTGCTTCACTTTGAAGATGTCTGTAGTGATCCAAAACTATTCGAAAATCCAAGTTTGGTCATAAAAATTAACGGAAAGTTTTATAACTGGGCTATGGCCTGTCCCATCCTCATGACCTTGGCTGCTTTTCAAAGGCACTTGCCCCAGAGTGCCGTAGAGAATTTATGCGCTCGTTACATGCTGACTCCAGTTCACGAGGACGCGAAACAGCAAAGTGGACGCAAAACTGAGGGTCGTACTGGTTACAGCTCTTGGTTTTCATGGAGTCGCTCCAGTCAGCCATCTAAAAAACAAAAGGATTTATCAGAAGGTAATTAATTTGTCACTTTCCATCATCAGTTGCAATATGTTGTACAAATAAGTCAAACGAAAATTTTCTGTTCTTCACTAGTTGATGGCCCAATAATCGGCCAAACTCAACAACAGCTTATTGGAGTTAAAGAAGCTTCCCTGTCGGAGAGTGTGCCATCAGTTAGCATCAGAATGTAAGTCTTCTATTCTGTGTGTTTCGTATGATAAAATCAATACGATTATATAAATGGTATTTATTTTTCAGAGACCAAAAAGAGGAAGAAATAATCGATATGCACTTGGGAACTGAGGCCGTAGCTCAGACTAGTTTCCCAAATACGCCGGAAGAATCACTCCTTGACAAAGGAGAAAAGACACATGGTGAGCAAGAGGGAGAAGGTTACAGTGGCAGTGAGGACTCTGACAGCAATCGCAACGAACCTCAAGGAGTCAAAATACCAATAGAAAGAAGACCTTACTATGAATCCACCGAGAAATACAGAAAGACTCTGCGGCTTTCCTCAGAACAAATTGTAAGCCGTATATTACTCATATTGTAAATTTTTTCAGACTTTCTCGCAGTCAAATACTCGTAATCTGTAGTGTAATTCAAAACCAATACACAAAATTTATATTAAAAAATCCTCTTTCACGTTTTGTAGGCCAGTTTGGGTTTGAAGGATGGTGCAAACGAGGTAGTGTTCAGCGTGACAACCGCTTATCAGGGTACAACCCGATGTAGATGTCACATTTACAAATGGCGTTGGGATGACAAAATCGTTATATCTGACATAGATGGTACAATAACGAAATCTGACGTGCTAGGGCACATTCTACCGATTGTTGGTAAAGACTGGGCGCAATCAGGTGTTGCTCAGCTATTCACCAAGATTAAAAATAATGGATACAAGCTATTGTATCTCTCTGCTAGAGCTATTGGCCAGGCTAGGCTCACCAGAGAATATTTGAAGAGTATAAAACAGGGAGATTTGTCTCTGCCTGAAGGACCTTTGCTACTTAATCCTACGAGCTTGCTATCAGCATTTCATCGAGAAGTTATCGAGAAAAAACCAGAACAGTTTAAAATATCTTGCCTCAGCGATATTCAAGCCTTGTTTCCAGAAGACACCAAGCCTTTCTATGCTGGATATGGAAATCGTATAAACGTGAGTTTAATTTGCGCTTTCTGTTGTTACGCTAAAATGCGTAGAGTATTGTCCTGAAACGAAGTGTTTATGAATCAAGCGATCTGTCAATTGCTGGAAATTTCTTGTACTAAATCTCTTACACTTTTTTTTTCATGAACTAGGATGTTTGGGCATACAGAGCAGTGGGCATTCCCATAGTAAGAATATTCACGATCAATCATCGCGGAGAATTGAAGCACGAGCTGACGCAGACATTCCAATCCTCGTGAGTAATTAATTTTTTTCACATTTGTTTGTGATCGGTATTTGATTGTGCCACTGGATATTGGTTGCTGCGATTATTCGTAGTGCTCGGTGGTTTGTGAATGTAATAATCGTAGTTTAATCTATATTTAATCCTTAGTATTTATATACTTGTTTAATATTGTCAATTATTTCGCTATTTCTGGTCGATTTCACTTGTTCTGCTACCAGTCCTAGCAACCTAGGGTTTCTTGCAATTTCGCAATTGTGTAAAGACAGGAAACTTATCATCTTGTTACAAAAGTCTGTTAACAAATGTTTCACTTGGTATTTTCAAACAAAAAAAGACTCCTGGCCTTAGGATACATCTGATTTTATCATACAGCCAAATTGTACTCGGACTGGCCTCAGAGAAGTAATTTAAAATTTTAGTGAAAAAGAAGTAAATTAGTCAAAATATGACATTGTTTATAGCTTGGTTTCATTTGTACAATATTATACAATTTTGAAGGCTGCACGTTTATAATTAGGATTTTAATTATTTCTTTAATATTGCACGTTTAGGTTTTGTACAACTGCCTCTACTGTTAAAGATTATTTTTGCCTTACACATTTGAAATTGTACAACTGTCGTTTCACAAATATTAATTTTTCACACGACATTTCTACTAGAGTTATCTGTCTTGTTGGAAAATCATAAGACAGGTTTTTTTATGGTGCTCCCAAATGTGTATCAATCGGAAAAATGGTAAAATTTTTTTTCGCAATTTTTCGTTTTGTCGTATTACAGTGAATACTTTTCCCTCTCACGGCTTGATGCCTAACATGTGGAACTACTAGATTCATCTGGGCAAAGATAAGCTGGCATAGGCACACTGCGGATGTGTAGCAGATTAACCAATGTATATGGATAGCCGATTTAAACAAAATTCTAATAGCACTTTAGTCATTTTGACATGGGGCTGTTTTGTGTGGTTGCAGTTACACGTGTCAGAGCGGAGTGGTCAATGACTTGTTCCCGCCATTGCAATACCACTGCACTTCTACAGATGACAACGCTACGATAGATAGTTAATCAATAAAAAAGTCCTTCACAAGTCAATGAATCCTAGTCAAATTTTGCGACGACTTTATCAACTTGCCTTATTATTTGTCAAAATAATGTAATCAATAGTGGTCGTTTTACGAATTTTCCCAGTATATACTAAAATCCAGCTCAGCTAGTCTTTCGTACAAAATGATATTACATGCCTATGCTGGAGTAGACTTCAGCCTGGTACTGATATCGAATCAGATCAAAAGTATATGCACAGTATAGATGTACATACATACATAGAGGTTTACAAATGCTTGAGAATGTACAAAGAGAAGTTAATCAAATTTTGGTTTTAGTAGTATTATCATGCCAGTTTCATTATCATTTTCTTAGTTACATTTAGTAATTACATTATATGTATATTTCATCATACAAGTTTTGGTAGCTGTTTACCGCAAGGCAACTTCTAAAATATGATCTTTTCGATCCCTCAATTTTTTAAAGAAAAGATGTATTTTTATATCGTGACAGCTGGACTGTTGACCATATATTTTTTATAATATTTTTTATTTATTGTCGAAAACCGATGACGTATTTGGTTGTACATCTGCTTGCTACTTCTCTACTTATGATGTATAGGGTAAGCACTCGACACTACACACTTGTTTTTTGTTCTCGGCTTGATTATTTTAAATATACTTGACTGATGATTCATTCGGCTTTCTTCATGCTCAGAGTTCGACAATTTAATTAATTTTGATGTCACGCTTATTTCCTTCAACACCATAACTCTTAATACAAGGTTTACGTTTTTAGAGTTTGGTTTGCCAATGTTTTTCTCGTATTGCTTAAATCTTCCGATTTCATTACCATATGCAATTCAGTACTTCCAGTGAACTTCCAGTACGTTAGTTTACACAAATCACAAAACTGTAGTTATTGCTGTTTATACGCATTCGTGCATCAGCTTAGTTTCACAGGGTACGGTGTCCAAATCCATCTAATACCTTAATGATAATTTTTATTCACGTATCTCATAAAAACAATTTCTAATCCAACCTTTTATCGATGGCATGCAATTGATGAAATTTGTCATATTTTATTGAGTTTTCTACTATTGTGCACTCAGTATACACTAGATAATTTGTAACTCGGCTACTCGTCTAATTCTTACAATTATTTTAATTGAAAAATGTTTTTATGAGTTCAAAATATTTTCATTGACTTTCTAATACCATAATAGAATTGAAAACTTACCAATTGATATCACAAACGATCGTTGCTGATATTCTCTCATGTACATTCTCACAAGCCACGTCTATTCGCATTCTTTTCATACCTCTATTACAACTTGGTAATCTGCTCAAATTTAGGAACGAGACAGTCTACATACTTACCATTGAACCTTCATTTTCACAAATTCACTACGGTCATTGTTGCTTAAGCAGTAAAACAACAGTCGTTCTTAACACAGTTCAGACGAACATTACTGAACCGGTGGAAAATACTGGCATTATAAATTAAATGCCATTGAGCCTGGAAGGAAGTGCTGTGTGTTACACATAATTTATCTGCTGCTAAATCATTACTGCTTGCATACATTACATGTGTTAATTAAATGTTCACGTGGTAAGCCAAACTTGTAAAAATTTACTATCTCTGTTTTATATTTCAGATACTCGAACATGAGCTATATTGTAGATCATCTATTTCCCCCCCTGCCTGAAGATGCAACTGACGAATTTAGCAATTTTGCTTACTGGCGAGAGCCAATTCCTGAGTTGCCGGATCTAGAAGTACTAAGCACTGAGACACAAACCACGCAATAAACGTCTTCACTCGACACCTGAGCAATAATAAATCGCTCATTATTTATTAAAACAGTTGTTCTGTCTAGCTAAGTTTTATACTCTGTGTATTGATGCAGCTGATGATCCGGCTGACGTGTTGCTACGAAATATTTTGTCTTATTATTCATTCAAAATTGTCATTGACTATAAGAAGAAGAAACATTTTGTTGCAATGAAAGAATTGACTCCCCGTATTTTTCATAGCTTTCTAATATTTATTTCGGTTCTTTTTTCTTTTTAAATGACTAGCAAATGAACGACCACTTTTACTTTACTTTACGTTATGAAAACACATAGTCTACGTTGTTTATTCCAAAAACATTCCAATATAGGTGATACATAGTGAAACACGTAACTTGTGGACTTCAGTTGTTTATTTATTTGTCAATCTCGGTACTAGTTCCTTGCATCGCATACGTCACGCCGGTTTCATACTGCACCTAGCAGCTTAAGTAGCAGGAACAGCCGGCAGTTACTTGAATAAAATCAATACTACTTGAAATCTGAGAGTCGGTTAAACGTCGTCAACGTGTTTTGCTTTTGCTTTAAGAAAGATGAGAAATTGAATCTGTAAAAGATTAGTATCTGTTGCTTACGACATACTGCCAGCTTTTCACTGAAAGTGTTTTGATTGTAAACCAATAATTCAGGTGTATAACATTTACCTCTTGTCTTGTCCATGTTACTCAGACAATTATTATTTATTTTCTTTAAATGAGATTTCTATTCAGTTGGTGTTACAAATTGATCATGGTGAGTTGGAACATAAAAGGACTGACTTTTGGATTGTGATATTACGAGCAAGGGGATAGATAAAGTTATATTTAACTAAATTTAGTATCTGCTCAAATTGTTGCACGAAGTGAAACGGATCTAAATTACTTTTGTAGATTTATTGTTTAATTTATTTGATATATTATGAATTACTTCTTAAGATTTCAGGGTAAATTCTTTATAAATTTACATGTTGTACTGTTAGTTTTGAAAAGGTGAGAAAATTAAGAGAAAAATTGAAGAGGTGACATTTTATTTTTCATGTGATAAAGTATGATAATAGTTGACATTGATTAAAATAACTCAATCTTTAATATTTTCTTATTGTTGTGTGTATTACTCTCCGTATTATTTTTGTCATCAAGTAATTACACAACGCTGATTGACAATGCAATGCGTAATTACTTTACCAAAGATCATTTTCCACTTATATTATACATAGATAATCATACTTTTATATTTATAAAACCCTTCGATAATTTCTTAATTTTATTTTTGTCTCTGTATTTATTTGTAAAAAGAATTTGATGTGAAAATTGGAAGCGTATGGCACTGGAATAAAAAAGATTTGAGAGATTCACATCCAGTTAGAATTTGTAAAATTACTATATGTTGGTTGAAATAATTGATTATCGTTTAGTAAGACATGTATATATTATAAATTATTCAGGTTATAAATTAGTCAGGTCTGTAAGTCACATTATGTAAAATATATAAACTTATTTCGTAACCAGGTATTATTGATTTTGTTAGTTAAGTATTATACTATCGTATCTAGTAAGAAAATTTAGTTTTCATTTTAGAATATGTGTTCGACTATTTCTTTGATATTATCTGATAAATAATTCGATATTTCGAGTTTTTCTTGTTATTACCGATCCTTTTGTTTAGGTAATTTCCAGTCGATATGACGATCTGAATTCCTGTGATTTGAGGAACATGAACAACACGTGTACACAGCTATATTTCATTCGCTCACTTCGCTTTACATTCAGTGTCGTCACATAATTGTTGCCTATAAATGATACGTTTTAGTGATAATTATCATGAATTAATGTATTTTAATGAAAACCTCTTGTCAGAGAGCTGATATTGCTATTAGAATGTCGAACTTATTTAAATTCTAACACATTGAGAGCGGAATATAACTTATTACGATTGTCATTCCAAATTGAAAAAGCAAGTTGCTCGTAATAAGATATATTACGTATTTATATTTATTTTGATTAACGTCATTCAAAAAGAATTGACAAGATTTCTTCTACAATTCACTCACTATTTTACATAAACATTATTCACTCCGCATGGGAACAAACAATAGGTATCTTCCGAGGATAAGAATAATTATGCCTTTTCAAAGTGGAATGCAGTTTGAGCTCAAAACCTATTACTATCAAGAAAACCTTATCAGTAAATAGATTAAATAATTAAATATGAAAGTTTGAACTAAATATTATCAAGCTCTCTATGCAACAGTTTATTCAATGTAATAATCATATCTTGTAATCTACACAAGTTTCAAATAATAAAGGGAAAAAAATAATTAACCGTTTTAGTATTATCAATTTGTAAAAGTAGTTGATAAATTTATTTGTACTCGTTTGCAGACGAATTGCGTCGAAAAGTTTGAAATAGCACTCTGATATTCAATTCAACCATACCAGAATTCATTTCAGATACTATACAAACAGTACCATTGAGATTTAGTCATTTTTCAGCTACACTACAAAAACTGTAGATTACTTGCTAAATAAAATTAGCCCGATATGTCGTTAGCTCATTGTGACTGGTGATTGCCTTTCCGTTGTCCTCATTATCAGAAATGTCCCATGATTCTACAGAAGTAGTACTTCGTTTTTTATGATTATTTGCTGTGATTTTGAATGCCACTCTTTTAGAATTTTCACAACTAGATTTTGGAACAGTTCCATTCAGCCAATGATATATTATCTGTTGATTAACAAGATTAGATCCGATGATTTCTCACATTGGTATCAGAAATTGTAATAAAAAGTTTTTTCAAAGTTTTATACACATAAAAGGTACAATTTCGTTCAATTATTTCACTCACCCATGTCATACCGACGATCCAAAATATAGTGAATCCTAATATGCAACTCATTATTCATTGAATGAGTATGTACAATGTGTAAATATTGTGTATTATTTGGTAATAATATTTTTCATTAAATTTATCTTGATATTTGCACTGCTGACGAGAGATTTCAAAATCGTTTGTTTCTAATAACTGCATGCTTTTTTTTAGCAGGATTTCAAGGACTAGATTGTTTTGGAACATGCATGTTTCCTCGGCGCATTGCTGTCACTGATATTCTGGAATGTGAGATAAGAGAAAAGAATTGTAGGTTTTATTCACAAACTCAAGAAATGATAAACCGCAAAAATGGAAAAACAATTTTTTATTCAATATGTACATTTTTAGGTCATTTTTAATTCTGATTTCAGGTATCTGTTGTGTCTTCTGTTTCCATCTCTACATTGTCATCTTCATTATCATCGTTATCATCTGTAGCAATTGGCATGTATCCTTCACTCTTGACAAATACCCCAAGAGGCGTTAACTTGAATGTTGCTAATACCTTGCCAATGAGTTTCTGTAAGAAGGTACAAAAATAATGCTCCATACTGAATTCAGTAAATTGGTACGTTGTAAAGTATACACGTAATTCCACGAGAAATCTTTTGTGACATGCATGGGTGGATTTCAGTTTTTCTCAAATTTTGTATTGGATTTCATTCATGGAAAATTGAGGGAACTAGCATTAAAATTCCAGAAGAGCAAATTGAAAAAAAAAAGAGTACATAACCGAAGCCTTTGAGCTTTTTATAATGGAATTATCTATATACTTGAAAACATCTGCTAAACAAATACAAATGTTGTACCAGTATTCTGGCTTGTTCTGGAGTGAGTGTCTGGCCCTTTTTGCAAACTTCGTGATCCTTGAGCAATGTTACAACTCCCTTTTGAAGCGATGTGGGAAGTCCCAACTGCCTCAAATGTGGTTCTATACTGTGTGCAAACTCTGGCATCGGTCCCTCAGGTATTGTTATTGTCTCATTTGCAACAAAACCTGAGCGTGCATAATCCTCTTCACCATATTGTTCCATCCAGTCCAAGACCTGTCCCAAATAAAAAAACCTTTAAAAATACTGAAATAATTATATGATATATTTGCTTAATTCATTTATATATTTGTATATTGCCATTTTCATTAATCAAGTACCTCATCCTTAGGTCTGTTGGTGAAAAGGAGCCCACACTGGCCTTTGAGAGCGGCAGATAATTTGTGTATTTCATCTTCGACTTCTTCCTCGGGAGATTTGCCCAAGCCAAGCGCCATGATTTTGTTTTTACCAAAAAAGAACCTGCTGTCCTTCCATTCAGCCCGGATGTCCTTAAGTTTGTTATTTCTCATGTTTTGAACGGAGAACAAAAAAATGCTGTTATACTTTGTTACACATTTACGGATGTCTTCGACGATCTGTTGTTTCAGAACCAGTCCCTTCTTGCTGGTCTTTGTAAGTGTGACTGAAAATTAAAACGAAAATTTATCATTTTTCTATAATTACAAGAACTTGTTAGTATTAGAGAATTTTTTATAATTCCAAATGCAAAATCAGTTACGACTATCAAGCATGTATATATCAAATTATAGGTTATGTGCAAATAATATCTGGACAACGGTTCAGATTTCACTTGTGCGATAGTGTTTGAGGTGATTTACGTACTTTTCTTGTCTCTTTTGGACTTCGGCATCTTTCACTTTCTGTTTTTTCAGACGGTCTGATTACTTTGAGGTACTATTTAAAAAACAAACCATGTGCTAGTAGCACCGGTTCGAATGTCACGCAGTAAACAGTCAGGAGGAAACGTGGACGCCATTTTGGTTACGTTGAATTCAACTTCACAATTAATTCATTTTTATTCAATTTGCAAGTGCATCGGTGAGGTATTGTGTATGTCAATAAAATTTTCGAAAATTACACAAGATGTTTATCGCACAAGGGTTGAAAACGGTGCGCGTATCGAATGAAGATAGGTTATGATCGATGGTAGGGGAAGTGTCTAATCGAACGTAGTCTAAAATGGCGGTTTCCGGCGGTGAGCGGCAGTGCACTCTGTGAGATCGTGTTAGACGGGAGTCGTTGAAATTCGCTGAAGCCTTGATTTTCCAGGCGACTTTCTGCATTCAAAAGGTGAGTTTTAACCAAAAATGTATCGAAACCGAATCCTCGCTAACCGGAGATTCCGTGCATACGATAGAAGTGTTAATTTTATGCTAAATGTGCGCAACGTCGTTTGCGGGCTGTGTGAACCCCGTAGCAACTAGAGATGATGGAAATTTTGGAAAGCGGCTTCCACATCGAATAAACGAGCAGCCATACAGATACTGACGTCGTGCGCCTATCACTAGGATAATCGAGCCAGTCAGTAATGACGGCATTTTTGATTTTCCGTGTCAAGTAGACGGGTTAAATCTTCCGGTTCGAGATCGTACCTAAAGAGTAAAGGCGATAGGCGTGAATGTAGCCGCGGAGGGTACGGCTCGAGTGACGCATTTAATAGGAGTGTCTCAGGCGCCAGGGGCGCCATTTTGCCATTTTGCCAGGTTGCCGGCGAAAAAAATGTCCAACTTTTTCACATGCATTTAACGTATCCCTGTCTGACAGTGCTCGGGCATTTCACCGTTTATCGACTGTCAGACTATCATTAACCACGTGCTACCGCCGTTCAATACCCGCATGTCAAACTGTCATATTTTACTCGTACTATGAGCGATCATTTTTTAAGAATTTAGCTCCTTATATGGTCATGAGAAATCGGAGATGTCCTTCTTCTATTTCCCTCTTTCTCGCCAACCGCTCGCACTTTTTTCTCCAATCCTCGATTCGTGTCCTCGGATTTTTAAATCTTCGTAATAAACGGTGTACCATCGTTGTCGTTTCGTCATACCTACTGTGCAATTATCCGCAGCCACACGTAGTTGTAGCTTGGTAGAAGTACGTCGCATACTTGACCGTGACAAACGCCTACGACTAGGCACGCCCTTTCTCTCATCCAGGTGGATCGCCTTATTACGTACTTTAATATCTCAATCCGGTCTTCAAACCTCCAACAGGCCTTGTTTCCCTTTCTTTCCAAACTGAACTTCATTTTTAGTTCAACTTTTACGATCATGTAACAGGAAAAAGTTTTAACGATCACACGGAAGGATATAGAATGAAAACTGCGACTAAATTAGTTCTCGTCAATTATGTCTACTGTGTCGGTAAATCTTACCGTGAGTTTACCTGTACGAGACTGATCAATAACAAATGGGAACTAATTAGCCCCGCTGTTATTGAAATCGATGGATTGGAATAGATATTATCCGCATCGCTACATGTGACTTAAATTCTCGTTGTAAATTCACAAATATGCGGCATTAAATCAATGTTCACTTACATGTCGCACCAAAGATCTATCGGATTCCTGGCAGATCAATCTTTGGCACAGGTCAACGTACGTACAGCACAATGTAACAAACAACGGTCAAAGAAATTCTTTGTTAGCTTCATAGACGTTTAATTTTTATTTTATTTTTTTTATTCTCTCTATCCTCTCCAAGCGCACGCACCTGATTCTGGTTGGTTCGAATTTATTTGGTCAGAGAATCTATTCTCAATTACATGACGGTGGATAAATCTATTAAAGCAAGGCCACACGTCGTTCACGTGGGTGCATGCATTATGTGTCGTACGTAGTGTGACCCACGTCTGCCGTGTACCTACGCCGCGATTTATCTAGCATATCTAGGCAGGTCGAAAGCCTTTGCCTATAAACAGATGGCGTCTCAAGATTTTTATGATTTTCGTGATTTTCATGCACATTTATTTTCCAAATGTATCTCTTTCTTGTTTTTTTGCGTTATCATTTCTGAACGCATTCGCCCGAGTTCGGCGTTGTTGCATGCTCACTTAGATCCGTCGCTGCCGAGATAATCTGTATGGAAATTACTACTATCAGCCGTGACGTCACGTGCCAGAGAGGATGATGCGATACGTTAATTTATATCAAGCGTAATGCCTGCTAGTGTAGAAAATAGTAAATGTGGGTTTGTGCAACCCGCCGGCGATTTGTAATACCTGCGGGGTGCAATGATTCGCATGCAATGCGCGAACTCCGCGTAGCGTATGTGTCTCATTTACGACTACGCGAAAGCTGTTTCGAACATATCAATATGTCACATCCGGTTTTATAATATAGATGCATTCATATTAGGCTCGGCGCGAATATCTCGACGAGTTTCTCAACCAGGTTGTTACACACACGCGCACTCACATACGTGCATAATATAAGGCAATTGCCATGGGTAATGACTAAAGTTTCTCTTTACACACTTCCTTTCTTTCCTCTCGTTGTTTGTTTCTCTGTGCGTACACTGGGCACGTTGTATTCGTCATATTTGAGTTACTATTCCTCTTCGTCGTTATATCCCCGGTAGATGCAAATAATTCTTTAACGTTCGAAGTTAAAATAACTTTTTCCGTACTTGCGTAAAGATGCTATAATTTCAAAAAATTTTCCACAACTAGCTAATGTCTGAAATCGCTACGATATATTTATTTACCGTAACCATCGTTCCTGCTACTTATATGATTCTATGTAGGTATGTATATTATATGAAACGCAAAATCTGTGCTGTAACGGTCAGCAAAATCTTGTTACGGGTTGATACTTCCGGTTCATATCGCGTGACAGTGACAGATATCTTATGGCGGTGGCGAAAATCTCTTTTTCTTTATTCGGAGTTTAACGCACATGCAGATGATCGCGGTCAAACCTGAAAATAGAGTATCGATAATACGTTATATCTAAAACTTCGCAAGAAAAATTCAATTCATATCTTAACCGCGTCAAATTTGATTAAATATACTTATACATATAATATCATTAGCTGATGAACTACGTCAGATTTATGCGTTCTCGACTCCGTCAGCAGTAGGAAAACGGAGCAATCCTATAAATTTTCCGTTTTTTATATTAACATACGTCACTGGATGTGAAAGAATTTTCCCTCTCGCAAAAGTTCACATTAGAGGTCAGATGTTTTTTTCTATTTCTTACTTCCCTTTATTTACTCCCCTCCCAAAAAATAAAGGTTCGGATACGTATAGTGCAGTGTGTATTTAGCCAATACTGAATCGAATTGGATTTGAACATCGTGTCATTTCTCGTATTCCCAAATTAAGAATTTGGGTTCGGTGCTGTAGTATCAGCAACGAGTTACATACGCGCATAACACGCATAGTGCGATGGACAGCGTGCGTTGAACCGCATGCTGCGTCCGTTTCATTGAGTATAAAATATACTGCATGTACATTTTTTTTTTTCTTTAGTACGCTCATTATATCAAACCAAACATCATCGCGTTGGGCACACATTTCTCAAAAGGAGAGAAAACGTCAGTACAAACTATTCATTCTAAAAGAATATATATAGTTTATGTATTAACTATGTCAGAAAAAATAATTGTGCGTCAGAATCGTTCCACTTATATGCATGCGTATATGAATATATACGAGTATATGTACGAGGTTTTTTACTCGTATATATACATTTTTATATATACCTATAACACAATAGTTTTCATACCGTTGTTGAATTTTGAACACAAAATGCGCTGTAATCTGAAGAAGAGGAATGAATAAATAAATTACCAATTAAATACGGTGTGTACAAAACTGCCAGTTATTTTTTTTTCAACCGTTTTTACGTATTCCTATATTACAATATATGTATGCGTATAGTTTCGCGGAGATGAAAATACTCACTACATCGTAATATCGTTCGATCCTCAGATGTACGTGTGTTCTTAGTATATGTAAACTCACTACAAATACATTATAATATACGTTGCTTAATGCACATACACGCATACACATACCCAACGATAATAATTCGCATCTGGCGAATAACAAAAAAGAAACTTCGAACCCGTCAAAGAACAAAATCGATGACAAGAATTTGATCCATCGTTAATTACACAATTGCAATGCAAAAAATCGCTCACACCTGCAATGTAATATGATATAATATAGTTGTTAGTAGAATAACGAAAATAATAAGACAATCAGTTATTGAACTACGTATTTAATCAACGAATATCGAATGCCCGACAGGTGATGCGTATAATAATTGACCGTGTAACGATCTGATTAGCGAGCTTTGGGGGGAGGGGATTCCTTCAGGCCGCAAAATTGTAATCATTGTCATTAATTTTTGGCAATGGAACGCGTGCGTTGCTACTTAGCGATTACGTTCCTCTATCGTCTTTTATCCCGCGTAATAGAAGTAATAGACGCTACGCGTGTATTATAAACAGGCTTACGATTAGCCTAGGTACTTGACCATGTACACCTAGACGCATCGTTTTACCTAACCAACAACCCCGGGTTTGACCACATGCTTCTCTTCTTTGGGTGACGCGTGGTAAATGTGTACCGTGTTGACATCATTCGCTATTCCAAGCCACTGACGCATTATTCTCTCTTTCTCTCTCTCTCTTCTCTGCTGCTAGGCATGACGATGCGTTGTGTATATAGCCTACCTATTACACCTATGCGTGACATACGCACGCTTTGCACACACATATGTATCGGTATAGAGAATCGCGAACGCATACTTAACACCGCCGTACGCATCTCCTTCCCTTTTAAAAGTACCACGGTGCACTTGGCAAATGTGGACGTAAACGTACGGCGTGAGTTACACTGCACCGAAACAATTATAATGTACATACCTAATTAATTATCCTTATTCTGCGCAATTTCAGTCAATATTGGAGCTTTTGTAATTTACTCACGATAAATGTTTAATAAGACTGACAACAATTGTACGTAATATTGTGTTTTCTTGTATCGGGTCCAGTGTTATATGTATGTGGATTGGTTTAACTTTTATTTCATTCATTATTTTTCTTCCATATTGCGACGCATCCAGTTGCTGCTCGAGTATATATTTCTTTTTTTCAATCCTGTTGCTATGATTTGCACAGGTGTCGAGCGCCAGGATTAATTTATTATACCACAAGTCGTAAAGCCTCTGTCTACGTTGTACATCATTATAATATGCGACAGAAGTGACGGTGATGTGTATATATATATATGCATGTGCGCGTGTATATATATATATGCATGTGCGCGTGTATATATATGCATGCATATGTTGTGTATAAAGGAGGTATGCGGTGAACGACGCACGCTTTTCTTACCTCTATAAATAATACCTTGCAAATGACAACATCGCTGACGATGAGAGCGAAAATTTTTCTCATATAATTTCTTTTTAGATATGATGTATTATTATACATACATGCTCACCTATACAATTCGTTACAATTAAACGCGTGAGACAAAAATAGAGAAGGAAAGAAAAAATAGTTAAAAGGTCAAATCTGAGATAATATTTATTTGATTGATATTGCATACTAATTTATTGAATACGAATTTGAATAAAAAATATGTATTTGCTTTTTTGTTGGAATGCAGCTGCGTCTGTAATTCGTTTTTCGAAAAATATATGATTATTACACACGCACACGCGCGCGCACACTGGATAAACTTTGAAACATTTTTCCCGTTTATGATACCTTTTTACTCTTTATTCTTATTATAAATAATAACCATATATTTTTCCTGGTAACGTTTATCAAGGCATGTTCCTTCATGATAACTTTTCTTGTTCTTATAATTTGAAATTAACGAATAACATTTGCGGAGTGGTTGGTAAATGTACGTTTTTTCGGCTTTAACTTTTTTTTTCTCATCTATACGTAATAAAATATTCCATTCAGTTTAGCGTGAATAAATACGATCAAAGGCCTTTTAATGAATTATATTTCTTGAACTGAGATATAATATATACCTTGAACGTAAATAATTTTAGATGAAAAAAAAACAGGCGAAACTTCTCTCGATAATTTTATTGAAACAATAAACTTCAAAGCATTTCAGCAAACTCGTTTATTAATTAATAATGTGCATGTACATCCTGAAGTGTTTATTCAACAACATTTTACCCGGGAGTGTTCCGCCGTCTCTTGGGAGACGATGAAGTATGTACGGTTTGTGTGTGTGTGTGTGTGTGATGAGCAACCTGTAGCCTACAATACGAACCATTTGAGGATAAGGTCGAGAGGTGTTTTAGGACTACTTATACAGGGTACTATAAGACTTGAACTCTCCAGTGCGGCGATAGTCATGCCAGACAGGGGAGAAAAGCGGTGAAACGGGAAACATCATGTCGGAGAGTCTGGGGAAATTATTTCCTCGTGTAAATTAATCTTATACATCAGAAAAGAACGCTCATTTTTCGGTCATCATTCTTGTCACCGGGCTTTTTAGCATATTAGATTTTTATTAAAAGAGAAAAAGAAGAAGATAAAACACGGGAAAGCTTTTAGACTTTAGATAGGAACATTCGCAATGTCTGGGGCTAAATGGATTTTTTTTTTTATTTTTCTTTACAACAAAGTCGGTTAGGTATTTCACATATCTCATCGCCATCCTATATATAGCAGCAAATGCACTACTAGTTCAATTGTACAGCGGTTGCAAAAATATATTTTTTTTTTTTTTACTTCTTCGCTCTGGAACAAAAGGAACGTGTGCTCCACACGGGCTATGCATTATAGATTTTTAGCAATATCCAATGTATGAATTGAAATTGGCAATAGATGTACGTACGGCAACTATATATCTATATATTACAGGTGCATTTATAGAGTAGCGGTAGCGTATGTGTGTACATAAAAGATGAGGACGCAAAGATACGCCGCGTTGTCCATCGAGGTGTTGTAATAAATATTTGTCCTATGGTGAAATGAAGCTATTTTTAGTGTAGCAATTTTCACTGTTGCAGTTGAGCATTTATTCGTTGCATGGATTATTATGCATTCGCATTGCACGAAAGAATAGAATAAAATTTTTCTTTCAACCGCCGCATTTGCAGTTCCTTCCATTTTCGAAATTGAAACATTTTTCCAGTGTCGATCTTTATTATTCGGACGTTGGAGAAAAAAATTGAACAGCTAAAAGTTATCGCTGTGAAATATTATAATAGTATTGGGTTTGATTCGATAAATTGTAAGAAAATTGTCCGTAAAAATTGATGCAGCAGACTGTTTGTTCGTGTACAATATTTTTGGATCTGATATTAATTGCGGTCGAGCTAATCGGTGTTGAAAAACAAAGACAAGATTTACGCTTACACACCGCGAAGTACGCCGACTTTTTTTTCTCTCTCTCGTTTTTAATTTTGGCGGGGAGCTTGTGCTTCTTTCTTTTGCCGAGAATGGTTTTTCACGTACGCTGCACGGTTCGGGTCTCGTAGAAAGTCGTTCATGAGCGATAGATAACGACAATGCGAGCGAATAGTATGTCGCAAAATGAAAATATACCTGCTTATTGTTAGTATATCGTATGATTATAGCCTCGTACTCATTAACGGAATTGGGTTCATATTAATCTTCCAGCTTATAAAACATACAGCGCGACGTTATATGTATTGTAAAAAAGTTATTTCATTCCATTTGAAACTTTGAAAAAAATATGTCATAATTGGGTGGATGTTATTCGTGATTTTAATAGTATGTTATTCAATTTCAACTTTCTTTCATATGGAAGTGTGACGACAAAAATGGGACTCTATACGTGTACCCAAAAGAAAAAATTCTCAGTGTGTACAGTAAGAAAATATTTCTGCATGCAAATACAAGTGATGGAAAAAATTTTCTCCTTACGTTTATTCTAATTGAAAAACGTTGTTCATTAATTCACTTCCATATTCATGCTACAACTTACATGCGTATGTATCACCAATCAATGTAAATAAGTGATACTACAAAGTTTGAATTTTCGCCAGCATTCCTAATTTTTATTCCTTTATTTCTGTAAGCTGGTCGACAAAAAATCTGTTTTTGCTAGTGAATAAATAATAATCAAATCTCAATTTCATCCGCACGGATCACCTACTTTTCTCATTTGTAAAAGTTACTTCTGTATACATTTACTATATACTGTATGTACTCCCTTGATACACTTTGAGCTCGTGGGATTAAGATCGACTTACATTGGAACTTTGCGTGTAACGTATAGATTGGCGTCGGATAAATTTTATAAATTTCTAGAAGAGTGATTTAATGTTGCGGCTACTTTTAGATAAATTCTCCTTTGCATTTACACGTATACCTATGCATAATAATATATGTATACATACTGTTTTAAAAAGTTTCCTCATCAAAAAAACGTCGCGTTTCTGGCACGAGTTCTGATTACATTTTCGCAATATAGGTATCTACTTATATACGGGTATTATATTTTTTCTCGTGTTTTATACACGTTCGGTGTATGAGAAGACAGAGATTTTTCCACTAATTAACCCCGCGAGATTAAAACGACGATCCGCCTTAAATATCTTGAATAAAATCCTCGAGCTTTGACCGTTAAAGAGAATACAAAATTGGTGTTCCTTTATTACGCGGACCAGAGAACCTAGCGAACGAGGCCTTTGAATTTGTTCTACGCTTTCATGCAACATTACAGAGGTATATATTGTACCTGCAGCATATGTTCACCAATTTGTGCCTGCCCAGGCCACAGTAATTATTTATCATCATCATCTTTATCTTTCATTATTGCTTTTCCCTTTGATGAAGCCTTTTGTACACACCCTGTACCTTGCTATTCCTAGTTGCAGTATTTTAATGTACATAAAAAAAATGTCGCAGGGCAATTTGGTATGTACACGACATGTTATACAAATGCCGGAATATGTTAAATCGCGTTGTAATTCGTCAGTCGTCATGATTGTACAAAATCTTTCGTAATTATATCAATTTTCCAAGAATTGAGACGTGGGTGCCGGTTCGAAAAACTGAAAGCAGATTTTTATCTACATTCTCGATTTCACACCCTGGAGAAATTTAAACACAAACACGACTAAAAATTTTGTAAATCCATCACCGCGAGTTAGAGAAACTATATTGATGCGCATCGTTGTATTCTGTCCGTTTATAAAAATATTGACAACCTATAAATATATTACACAACAAGCACGTATCGAAATCGACGTTATTTTAATTTGAGTTTATTTGAATATAACTTCATTCAGCAGCTTCTATGCTCGCCAGCTATAACTGGGAACTGAATCTGTCGGCTCGTCATCATTGTCAGACGGGTTTCTATACAGGTAGTAGCGATAAAGGAATCCTCGACTCCTTTTCAGCTGCGCTGCTTTGTGTCTGGACATTATTCAATCGATTAATTACCTAAGTAAATATAATTTTGGACATTCTCGGTCCTCTTATAGTAGATTACTCGATAATTATACACAATATAGGGGCGTTCAAAATTCACTTTCAAACAATGTCGCATTTTTTTCATGATTTGAGAAAAATAAAAACGACAATTCGTACGCGCGATGATAATTATTCTTTTCCCTGCAGCAAGAAATCTTGGGAGAATAATCGCGCAAGCAAACTAACGTACCAAATTTTCATATATGGAACGATGTTGAAGTTTGTAAAACGAACGAAACATTAAAGAACAACTAAAGGAACTAAGATTTCGAAATATGAGTAAGCCTTGTTTTATTACCATTTACTGAATTTCAAACAATTCGAAAGTTCCGAAATAACGATTTTTCCTCATCATTATTCGGTACGATAACGCTACTAACTTCAACAATGATTATATGCACCCTATTTTTGACCATATAACGAGACTGAGGATAGCGGATAAAATTATCTAGCTCATAAATTAACAATTTTTCACTTCCAGTTTATTTTTATCAATCAATTTTACATCTTTCGAGGAAATTTCGAGGGTGCGGGGTACCGTCATGCTGAAGATGGAGAGAACGGCGATTGATGGGGGTGGTGGAGGTGGAGGGTAAGCTCTGCTGCAGGGGCTGCGCGCGCACCGGTGGATCAATATTTTACTTCACCCTCGCCAAAATGCGCTTCTTTCGTACTCTCGACTTGTACACGCACCCTCAACGTCTGACACACACGCATTTACACACCTATCGTCGTTACGATCGAACAGATATATTTCGACGTATTAAATTCCCCGTGCACCCCTGTCATAATCGTCATCGTCATTGACGTCATTAACCACACGTACACGCTATTCGATCATTCTCTCTCTCTCTCTCTCTCTCTCTCTCTCTCTCTCTCTCTCTCTCTCTCCATTCCTGGATTCGCCACACCTATCTTTGTTTTTTCGCATAAGTAAGTGGCTCTTGTTAACCGCCAAGCTGAGTAAAAGTTACTTAATTCAATAAATATTTCCTTCCTTTCTCGCTGTCGAGATGCGCGCAGATTGTGCGTAAACAAATGTCATAAGACTGTTCGAGAGATTTTTCAACTCCGTAATTTTGTCATTATCCAGCAATGACGGTTTGCGGAAAAGGAATAAATTTTGCGGTCAACGATTCCCCGCTAACTTAGAATACGTATATTATGGTTCGGATGTTGCAGAAGCAGCAGATTTCTTGTTAACCGACGGTTTGAGTTTGTACCAAGTTTATAGGCTGCTATGTACGGATCGAAACTTATGCATGATCGATGATTTCATGTACCGCGAATCACTGTAACATATGAATATTATCCTTCTTGAGTGACTTGGAATTTTCGAAATCCTTATCCTCGTCAAGAGATTTTTCCTTCCTTTTTGTGCAACATTTGATACCGAATTTTTTATGACGGTCTCACATGTAACAGGCATTTTTCCCCAATATCGCTTACCTCAAATAAGCAAGCAGTTCTTTATTATATTCTCTATTCCTTTCAGTCATACGTGATCCGTTAAGTAAAATGAAAGTACCTCGTTATCGCAGCGAACATGTCCGATGAATTTTTCGTCACCGTGTTAGAATTCAATTTATTTATCGTCATTGTCGTATAGGTTCTTATCCGTTACGTAATCAAGCAATAAAATGTGACCAAGTGGATTTAGTAGGGCTCATTGTCAGTGTCAGGAGGCAGCTCCCTGAGTATAATAGCAAGGGAACGCTGTATCTTCTTTGACCTTAATCTGTCCGATCCGATATATTACGAAGTATAAGTTCACGGCGAGTGTGTAAGTCTAAGGCCAGTGGCATGTCACTCTTATGGAGGTAGTGTGTCACTTTCTCCGTGACTCTCGAATATCACCGTCCAACGAATTTTATACACCGCGTATAATCGTAACGTGTATTACAAGTGTGAAAGACACATATATTAACATATATAGATATATGATAAAGAAAAAAACTGTCGCACGTAATCGTACGTATTGGTCATTTTGTGAATTCAAAATTTTCGATTAAAACGAAAAAAAGAAATACACACACGCCTATACACAATATTTTACCATTAGAATCACTTCCCTTTTCTTTTCACTATACCAAACTTTTCCATGAAATGAGCCATCGATCAACTTATGAAACGTCACGAAGACGGAATAATTATTACCGTTTTTTTTTGTTTTTAATTGAATTTTTTAGTAGATATTTGCTGGTGTGTCTGAATTTTTAATACGGTCTCGTGATGAAAGGAATTGTATTAGCATATTTTCTTTCTTGCTTGACGCGTCAAAGTTGACTCTTAAAACTGAAATCCTTGTAATAGATCAGTTATAATTTATTCCCTTTTTTTTTCCCCCTCTCCTTTTCCATACCGCAGACGGATACGAAGACATTCTTGCGAACTCGAACTAATATAATTCGTAGTTGCAGTTCTTATTTGCGAGTCAGGTCTAGAAGTCTAATTTTATTCGTATGTAAAATGCCGTTATTAAAAGATGGTATTGGAAATAAGAAGTGATTATGAATACCGGCCTAATTATACCGATAGACGATGTGTTCTGTAATAAATTGAGACAAAAAAACTTGTGAAAATAATGTGTAAACATGTCCGCAAGTCTGATCAAATTATTATTATCCCGTTAATTGTTTGCTCAGGGATATATTTGAGCGTTATTGCGATAGGCGAATGAGTCGCGATAGGATGCATTGGAAATTTTTATCTTCTGTAAATTTTACCTCATATTTTTATCCTTCTTCCTTCATTTATACTTTCGTATTTTATATTATAATAACAAGATAAATTCCGCTTAATTACACATCACGTTCGTTTAATTTGGTTTTTTCTTCGTCGGATTTTACCTTCGAGCTTTTTGCCCTTATTTTCTGTGTATATGCCTTTATACACCCCCCCCCCCCCCTTCACACACACACACAAACACACACACACACACGATTCTCCGAGTGAAATTTTGTCGACCT
This sequence comes from Neodiprion pinetum, assembly GCF_021155775.2. NCBI lineage: Eukaryota > Metazoa > Arthropoda > Insecta > Hymenoptera > Diprionidae > Neodiprion > Neodiprion pinetum. The sequence continues at coordinate 33,560,151 of NC_060233.1, read as the reverse complement.
TCGTTTTCCCTCAAAGCCTTTTCACGGTTCACTTAATACCTGCGTATAGCCCTGCCTGCCTGCCTGCTTACCCAGGAGATATTGAATTCGGGTGAAATATCTCCATCTTGAAAAGAAAAAATATAATATCTTATATACACGCATATACATATATACACATATAATATACATATAATAATATACAAATACTACATGGAGCTGGATTGATGGAGTAAAAAATATACCATTGATGATTTTATTCACATTTGCCGGTGAAATTGGATAAAGATGATATCCAACGAGAAAAATCTGGCGTTGCAAATGATGAAAGCGAAAATGTTAGTTTCGTAATATGCTATATTTAGTATGTAATACGAAAAAATTGGTTATGGACGCCAGAGTGAATCACACTGTACCGTACTGTTACATACACATGTCACACGCAGCAAGAATGCTGTTTGTATTTTCATTTCATATACCTCCCATTCGATCGAAGGATTATTCACAGCCTATCCCAATCGTCAAATGATCGTAGCTCTGTCGCCCGAATGAGACTAGCATGCGTATTGCCTACATGTCACATACAACAGTGGGCAGCATTGTCTGTGCTGTTCGGAATGCATGAAGTCGATTGATGCGATCGAATAACGCATTCAATTTAAATCCGCTTTGGGAGCGTGCGTGCGTGTATACCTATACTTATTGTTACATATACAGATATGAGAGTATGCACGTGTATTAGGGTGATCCTTACTTAGGGTGTTGATGATTTTTTTTTCAGACCTTTTTTCCTAACTCTTTCAGATTTTTATATCAATTCTAACTCGTGCCTGTAAATGGACGGATATCACCATTTAAAATACATCTGTTTCAGATACATTCTCAGCATATAATTTATTGTAAGAGTGACGATGTTCGGATCAATCTGTAATTGCGAAGATTTAGTGAGTATTAATACTACTATCTGAGAAAAAATTCACATCATCATACCAACCAATCTCGACGAATTGCACACACTAGAAATTTGACTTTTTCTTTTTATTCATAAGAAATGCAATTGTCTGTATTACCTGGTATGATGATGTGAATTTTTTCTCAGATAGTAGCACTAATGCTCATTAGAACCTCACATTTATGGATTTTTTCGAACATTATTACTCTTACAGTAAAATATATACTAAGAACGTGTCCGAAACACGTGTATTTTAAATTGGGAAATCCTTCCTCTTACAGGCACGGATTACAGTTGACATAAAAATCTGAAAAAAATTGTGAATTGTTTTTGAATTATTTATAGTTGATTTGGTGGGGTGATCCGGAATAAATTCGTCAACATTCTAAATGAGGACCACCCTAACGTGTATATGCAGGCGCGTTATAGGTATAACGGTGTACGATTTGCTCTTAACCACGTCTCGTCAAATACCCTGCAAGTACCCGCTTATTTTTATTGCCTAACTTCGTGATCTTCTGATAATAAGAATCGTTAATTCGTGTAGCAGGTGTTTGTGTGCAGGTCGGCGTTTTTTTCTTTCTTTTTTTGTTTATTGTACGGAATTTGATCGGGGTAATGCTCAAAGTAAGTCTTTCCGGCTCTCGGATTTCTCATTTCTCTACTTCCTTGTTCAGCATCGGTTTACTAATTGTTGAAAACTCCACGCCGTTACACACAAAACACACTTACAACGTACAGAACTGTTCGTCACTGACAAAAACGCCCAGATTTACCTTGCCGTATGACGGAGGTGGATGTAGAGTTGCATACGACAAGGCGTACCTAGAGCAAGGCCATCCTCTTGTCGACGCTTCTGTAAATAAAGTTTTCCTGGTACTTTCTTTCTGTGTTTTTTTTCTATATAAGTTGAAGTATAATCGAATAAAATATAAAGCTTTCAAATTGCGCAAACTATCGCATATTTCGAAACTTGCGCACTTTATGTAAAGAGTGCAATGTGTGTACCTACGTATACGCATAAGAGTTTATTATGTCCTGAAATTCAATTGAACTAGCTATGCTAAAGCATTCGCTAAAGCTTGCAAAACGTCGAAAAATTACGAATTTTTTTTTTTTTATAAATCAGTTACTTACATAAAACTGATTCGAAACTTCAGCGACACTTCGAGTATATTGTTGTTTGCCTGCAGTATATCGACAGTATGTATACCTCTTCTATCGGCATAATATCTACTGTGCGGAACGGACAAGAAGTTTTATCGAGAGTATTTGAAACGTATCGATTCGTCGAGACCAAAGTCTACCTTAAGACAACTATCGAAGTTTGATCTGGACTCGCCTATTGAGAAAGTCAAGCGTAGTGAGGGCAGGTAATTAATTGTAAAAACGAACCGTGTGATCATGCCTCCGATTATACTTTTTGTATCGACGTAAAAAACGAAGGATCCCCAAAGGGTCTTCCAAAATTTCGGATTCACCAGGGACTTTGATAATTTATTGAGGGAGCCTCGTACGGGGACTGTAAAAACTAGCAAAGCAGGGATGGTAGAGCAACGAAAAATGTGTGTCGGCGTCGATGACGCGTGGTTGGTTGGTCGGTGTGCCTCGGCACCGCGTGCCTCGGTTCGCGGTCCCGGGATACGGTGGTGTGGTGACGACGCTTCGTCGTCGTTGTCGACGTACATCGGCCATGCCCCACCCAGTGGCTGCCGGCCATGCTAGTGACGATCAATAGTCGGTTACCGGGCGTCGGGAGGCGGAAATAGCCGAGGACGGAGCCGAGCCGAGCCGAGGATAGCCGAGGAGAAACGAGGCCCGGTCCGAACCTGGCCGACGCTCGACACTGTCTCAGTCGTTGTGCGGGAGTGGTCCACGAGTGATGTGTGGTGTTAAGTGTGACTGATAGGAAAAGAGACGTAGTAGAGTTTTCTTAACACCCCCGGGGATCCGTAACGCGGCCGAGATACAAAGAAATCTTCACCGGCAATAAGAATTGTTTCTCGTCATAACCGCAGTACCGCTTCTTTCCTCTCTCCCCCCTGCCTCCACTCTAAATATAGGAGACTCAATCTAGTCAGCCACGTTCTTGTCCCTCCTCTATCCCCCCCCCCCACCCCGCGCACCACTCGTCCGTTCACACACGCACACCCCCAAAATCCGCCGGTGTATCGAACGGAGTGTATATTTATTTCTAAAACCGTATTTATTGTACAAAAGACTGTTTAAACAGGAGGTAGGTGAATTTGATCGCATCGCTTATACTACATACGTATGTATATATTTGTGTTGTACCTGTAATATTGTAAGAACAAAATCCGATGTGGTATGAGAAGGAATAATTACACGGGTATCTCAGCTCCGTTTTTACTCTTTTTATTTTTTTCTTTCTTTTCTTCTCGTTTCGCTTCCATTGCACCATCTACGTTCTTGCGTCGTCCGAATGCCCGGCGAACAACTTCGTTCGCTATCTTATTTTACGGCCCCGATCGCTCATTGTTAACGACCGTAAATTTCCTTTGCCTGAGGAATTTTCTTACGCTGAGAGTGTGAGACACGTAAGTAAGTAACTACGACATCTTGCGCGGCGCCGGTCACAACGACATCGATCGCTCTGATTGTAAGATGTAAGTTTGTACCTTTGGCGCTGCTGCAGCTACTGCTGCCAGTTCCTAACGAGATATCCGCATTGCTGATGGCGATCATCGTTCTTACCTCCCACTAACGATCTAACCTCAAATATACGACGATCCTTCGGATCGGAAATCTACGGTACTGGAAATAATGGTGTTCAATGGGCGTAGAAGGAAATTACTTCTCGAAAATTCGAACGCGATTACGTATCCTATTCATTTTGTTGGGGGGAATTTTTCGCTACATGTATGAAGTATATATACCAAGAGTGCGGTATATCCTTATCGAGCGATTTATAATATAATCCGGTTAATGCGGTTTTTAACTGAACCTGACAGCGCGATTGTTCCGTAATCCTGTAGTTCGGAGTAATTCACTGTAGCTTGGCTAAGCCGGATGTGGATAACTTTGTATTATCCCCGTGTAATAATGTCGTAATGATCTTATACGTGCATGATGCACACGTTTCGTTGAGAGCGCGTACGAGAATTCCGATAAATCTTCCTTCGTCATTACTTTTCACGCGCTCGCTGCATGGATTAGTGGGTAGATTCTTCGTATCGTTTTGCGATGTGTATACCTTGACAGTATTATAGAGAGCGCAGCTACCGCTGAACGAATCGACGGTAGTGCAAAGCCGAAGAACAAGACACGAATAAGTTCAAGTCACAACGATGAATGAGAATGAATTTCTGTTTATTTTATCTTTTCCTATTACATGTATACCAAATAAGTAAGTAATGCCAAGTCTGACGAGTGATTCGTATGTGCGACGGATTTATTCGAAAGTAAAGGAAAAAAATAATCAAATAAAGCAGGAAATAAAGAACAGTTTTTATCATGGATATTATAATTGAGAGTTAGGTGGTAATATTCCAAGTATGCATCGGTAACAATCTGAGAATAAGATAGATAAGGTCAGAGGGAAGGAACGACGCCGGTTTCGCGACGAGGCTTTTTTTTAATTTATCTTATATTTTTCTTTATCATTTATCAACCACGCGCGTCTTTCGGTAAATAAAATATGGCCTGATAAATAGAGCCCCGCGAGATATAACGACGTACGTACAGAAATATAACTTGATAAAAAAAAACGAAACAAATTTTATTTATCAAAATGATTGTCGTCGTTTGACGTGACTATGCACACACACACACACACACACACGCACGTATGCAACTGTCGGATATCGTAATATCTCGTTAATCATTTTCTCAGAAGAAGGTAAAAAAAAAAGGGTGGAAATAAAATTGATTGACATAGAAATTATAAATTGAGAAAGTGAGAGAGCATAAAAATTGCTACTGAGACACGAAGTTGCGCCTATCCCTCGTCGCTAGTCGTGACCAATCCAATTTCAATCGGATTCCCGGGTTATATCGATCGATGTCGTTCATGACGAACGCAAAATATAACAGACATGGCGGGCGAGTAACGCAATACGGGGATTCAGTCAACCGCAAGATTCAAATTAACTACCGCAGGTTGTGGTGGGAAATATCAGTCACGACAAACAATTAGCCAATGTTTTAGCAATTCAGCTTTAGAATAGTCATAGCGAAATGATTCTGTTTCATTGTCACTTGCTCGTGCGATAGTTGCAGGTGACTTGATCATCTCATCGAATATTTTCGAATTTACGTCATGATCTAGTATGTGTTCAATATAACCTGTGTACGGTCGTTGACTGAAGACTATTGAAGACTGTTGATCTAATGGGGTTTTTGTGTCTTGCGAGATTGCGAGTCAAACGGTTACCGCCGATAAAGAAGCTGCCGGATCCCAACACGGCTTTTTATGTCCTCAGGCCCACTTATCCGTCGAGTATAGGTTATGAAAATTTGCCCAGGGGTACCTTAATGAGGCTGAAGTCAGTAACGTTAGCGTAACAAAACATTGGAGGGGAAAAATCATTATTTTCCAATTTTGTAGTGAGTTTGACGTGGCTAAGTTTTGAAAGTACGAATTACTTTTGCCTTATTATAATTTACTGCATTTCAGAGATTTCTAAAATTGCGAAGTAACGGGTTTTCCGAAACACGAATCGTTACAATAACGTTACTAACTTCAGCCTCATACCTTAACCGTCTTTGAATTCTTCCGTCAACGACACGGTCAACGAATTCTGAAATCGGCAATTATATCGTCATTGTTATTATTTGTACAGATGTTGTTATTATTACTATTATTATCTTGCGTTTTACGGAAGAACAAAAAGTTGCGCGTACTACCGGATGCACGTGAATCAACCGGAAATCAGCATCACGATGCGGCACTTCTCTCCGTAGCAATTCTGTAAGCCCGCTACAGCATATGTGGGAAAATGCGATACATCCGGTAAAGCTGGCGGCTTATAGGTATTTAGTTGAGTTATTGATAGCGACAGGTAGAACTTTCAGAGATCTATGGGTATGTACTGTATACAATCAACGTATACTATTTACGTAGCAATGATTGAGAAATTTCGTCTTCCATGCATCGCGAGATAATAAAACAAACCAAGTAGACGATAGGAGGAAGTTTTGTAACCGGAAGTCGTCGTAGGAGTTGATAAATTTCATCGCTTGGCATTTGACGATTGACACGAATCGATGATTTCGTCCTTCTGAAATCCGATGCACAATATTGTTTACACAAGCGCATCCAAGCAGTATAAAATTACACATGTATGACACGTACAAAGTAGTCGCGTCTAAAAATTCCGAGAGCGTGTAAGCGAGTAATGAGACGTGTTTGTCAGTATGACAAATGTTAAAGGCACTCCGACTTGGCGGCCGTCCCATGCACCTTGTATAAAAAGTATAACTAATGAAAAGAAAAGGTAAAGGTAGAAAAACAATCGAGGGCGGGGATAGAAATTCTTGGAAAATTATTGTATACTTTCTAAAGTTATTACGCAACGGGGATATTTCCATAATTATTCCGTTACCGCAGTTATCAACGTATGGTATGTACTGTACGTTGGTATCTACATGATATTATGTTGCCAAGTATTATATGTACATTTTACATAAACCATATGTACACATAGTTTCTGTGAGTGCTGTTGCTGCAGTTGCATTCTCAAGCGAGAAAAAAAAACAGAATAATAAGTTGTATCGTTATTTCATAAATACTTCGAAGCTTTGACCTTCGCCCACAACGGTGTTCTACGTGCACTATTGTATGTACGCCGCATATCTACGTTACACCTGTACGTCATACGTTAGTCAAACCGCTTCTACTCGACCGTATGGCTTCCGGTTCGAAAGAAAGATGCGGTATCTCATTCTTGCATCTTTTTTTTCTTCTACTCTTCGTTTCCGACCGCTCTCTTTATAATCCCTGTACCTTTTTGTACCTAAGTATTGTCTGCAGCCCCTCGTTACGAAGCAGCAGCTGCTTTGAGCAGCAACGCTTATATCGAGGCGTGTACCATTTCCACTTTGTCCTTGTTGCGTTTAGTTATTTCTGCAAGAACCAGCCGCGACAGATTGAATCACTACTATTTTTGACTGTTGATAAATTTTAGGCAGCGCGAAAGTTGTACGAAGAATAATAATGTAGTGATTTATTTAACGTGTACGATGATGATTAACGGGATTACCGATACAAGTATTGTACGGTCTTACTGTATTTTGTAAAGGTTGAAGTCTGTACTGACTTGTTGAAAACTGTTTCTACAGAATCTCCCTTACCCCTTTGTCGGCAAACGTTCATTGCTCCAGATTACGCGTAATGCGATGATTATCCGTCGTTAAAAATAATTGTTCTTTGTGTGAAGAGAATAATGAAGAGAGGTTTTATTTGATTTTATTTAGTCTGGTATTGATACGGGGCTTGGGTCATTTCGGGTCGTTGGCTACTTTTTACATAACCGATATCTTGTTCGTTCGTACGTATATTGCACTCTTACGACAGTTGCACGAAGATGAGTTGATGCTCTCTTCTCCGTTGTTGCAGCAAACGGCGATACTCCTTGTTAATATGTTTAATTTCGCGTTTTCAAGACGCGTGTGCGCGCATGCATGCATGCAATCACGTTGATGCACTTATAGCTCTAGTAGTTATTTTCTTCCATGATGATGGGGATGCAATGCACGGGAAATTCAAGATGGTGGCTTGTTCTTTGTGTTGTCTAGAAAGCGTACAGGCTACTATAGCTATAGTACATAAAGATCGGCTGCATAGCCTCTGGCGGGGTGTAGGACCTTAAAGTATTCTTAGCAGGCAACAAATCGCAGGAATGCACCTGGCCTTACTCTTACACGAAAGAACGGTTACAGGTACGGAGTTTCGTCGTAGGTTCTCTTTCACTCCGAATACGGTATAATCTCGGGAAAACTTCATATTCTTATACTCCGTTTACTTTTAATTGTCTTGAAGTTTTACCTGTATTGGAGTAGTGGAAGATTCTCGGAAGGTTGCTGTTTTCGGAGTTGAAAATTTGTTCAAACTATCGTGATATATACGTTTCGGTGTAAGTCGTTTTTCCTTTATATAAATTCCATGGAAAATTTTCCGATAAGTGATTCCCAGTGTTTTTCCCGGTAAAAAATGTTCCTGCAATAAACTTTGAAGCCGATAAAAGGCATTTCAGTGTCCTATGACCACATTATTGGAATCTCTTTCTTGTTGTCTTTCTCGTTCTTGCCTTAAACTCTGGACGCTATATAACGAGATCCAAATTCTTCACAGCGAAGGGACAAAATAGTGTCTATTTCAGTACTCGATTTTATTTTGAGCATGTTGGTGACACGGGGTAGTTTTCTTTATCGCTACCGTAAAGTAGTCATAAGAACCAAAAGTACTTGGAAAATTTTCCATAGCTTGACAATAAATATAAATATATTTATTTGTTGTGGCAAAACATATCGTCGTCACTATTATGATTAATATTACTATTATTTTGTTTCGAATGCGTGCATTTATGGGATTTCGGGTAGTTGTAAAAATTAATTCTTTCATACGCAAATGTTAGAGATGCATTGTTTGTATTTTTTCTTATCTGTTTAATATTATATGATCGTTACAATATCGGGAACTCAGAACAAGATATACATGCAGGCAAATTCTAGAGCAACTCTATTCTTCCGTTAAGCTCTTCTAGGCTAATTGTGACTTGCAATTTGTCAAACTAATTGCCTTCGATAATTCTCAATTTGTATTGTTTATATACACCAGTTCTCACTTTCCATTTGCTTCCCATACTTGATTAACATTTTCATCGAAAATACGAAGAGCTAATTTTACAATTTTCGAAACTTTGTTCCACCATGATCAATAAAATGAAGTAAATCAGGTTGTAATTTTTACAAAGCTGACAAATTTTGATAATTAATTTAATCATTCAATGACCCAAAAAAACTGATAATAGCAGTAATATTGATGGACACTTTTTGATCAGGTGTTCACTTAATTACTTGACTCATTACAAATGTCAATTTAAAAAAATTTATTTTCCATTGCCTACAAATAACATCACCTGTAAACAAGAGTATGAGTTTTTTATATAATAAAAATTGGAAGTCTTTGGATGAAATGATGTCTTAAACAAACTGCCAACTGTCGCACATTATTCAAATAGGTTGATATAAAAAATTTTTCCTTAATAGCCATGAAAACTTTTTATAATTATAATTTATTTAATTTTTCAGCCGACACAATGTCCGTGGATAAGGAGGAATTGGTGCAGCGTGCAAAGCTCGCCGAACAGGCTGAGAGGTATGACGATATGGCAGCCGCAATGAAGGCGGTAACCGAAACTGGTGTTGAATTATCAAACGAAGAGAGGAACCTGCTTTCTGTTGCTTACAAGAATGTTGTTGGCGCGCGGCGTAGCTCGTGGCGAGTCATTTCTTCCATTGAGCAGAAGACAGAAGGTTCGGAACGCAAACAACAGATGGCAAAAGAGTACCGGGAAAAGGTTGAGAAGGAACTACGCGAAATTTGCTATGATGTTCTGGTAACTATCAATCCCGAGCTTACATACTTATTTTTATTGTAAAGGCGTGTGACGTGATTTATTTTGAAACCTGAAGTAAAACTAAATGTTGTTTGCTCTTTGTTCAATATCAGGGACTGAACCTAATAATATATTAATATTTCGTTTTAGCTGTTGATTAGTATTTTTGGATCGATGATAATCTTCCTCGGCAATTTTGTTTTGATTGTTTACCTCAAACCCATGCCTCGAAATTTGAGTTATATACTTCTTGCGCTATCAAATCCCATTTTTTCCCCACAGATTTTACTGCGTCGCAAATCTATTCTTTGATGATTATTCTGTTTGGCTCGTTTTACAAAATAACTGTAGATGAATATGTAACTTAGGGAGATGGTGTCGCTATGTTGCAGGGACTCCTGGACAAGTACCTGATCCCCAAAGCCAGCAACCCTGAGAGCAAAGTATTCTACCTTAAGATGAAGGGAGACTACTACAGGTATCTCGCAGAGGTTGCGACTGGTGATACCAGAAATAGTACGTATATTTATTGTCATTTTAATTTGCCATACGTTCAATGCGTTAAGCTTAGTTTACATGATATCCTTGCAAATCATCCCACTTTTTGTACAAATAAAATTGTACTGAATCAATGCTGAACCCAATTTGCATTATTTCTCCAAATTTTGTTGGTTTTAGAAAATTCTGATCTAGATCAAAGTGTTGATTATGATTATTCTTATTTCGTATGTTCTTGCCATTAAATATTGATATTACGAACATACATGGTGGATATAATTCCTCATGATTAGTAAGTTTTGAATATTTCAATGAATATCAACGTATTTCTCATGAGCTGACGGTTTTAATTAACCCTTCAAATTTTTTTTCGTGTTGAACGAAACATTGCATTGTTTTCACTTTTCCAAGACGATTTTTGTGCATCTCTATTGTTTTCTCCTGCAAAACCTAACATTAGTATTTCAATTTGACTTTTTTTTTAGTTTCTTCAGTCACTTTGTATAGACGAAGGTACTTTTGAAGATTGTAGATTGAAAATTTGCTTTCTTTAATTGATAGAATTCGTAAAATGGTATCGATGTTACACACTATTTTGTTAACTTTTCCAAACCGAAGTTGCAGGGCTAGTAGCGAGTAACATTTTTACTCTTATCTTGTCACTTCACTTAAAGCTTGGAAAAAAAATCAAGTAAACTTGAAATTAATTGTCTGCTTTCTTGAAATGTTTTCAAAGTTAACAGCTTCCTATTTCAATTTCATTAGATGCTTAGTGATTAGAACAATATGGTTATTATTTTGACTGAATAACTTGCATGTCGTTTACGTTTATTGACGTATTATATTAAATAAATAATCAATTCTCCCTCCCTACTACAAATAAGCTGTGGTAGATGACAGCCAGAAGGCGTATCAAGACGCGTTTGAAATCAGCAAGTCTCAGATGCAGCCAACTCACCCCATCAGGCTGGGTCTCGCCCTCAACTTTTCGGTTTTCTATTACGAGATCCTGAACTCTCCAGACAAGGCCTGCCAATTGGCCAAACAGGTACAGTTACGCCCACCCTCCCTGTTTCCTCTTCCTATTCAATCGAAATTTTGTACAGGTTTATTTAAAGGCACTGGCGGTTGTACATGGTGAAGGATATGGTCGCTGCTTGCTGGTGGAGACATTGCTGATCATTGTGTTGCTTTACTGGGAATTCTTTTTAATTTTTCGTCATTACAGATCTTTTTCCCCTTAAATCAAATAGAGATCACGGTTTGTCAAGTATTACCTTATATCAGATTTACTAAAGTAGCTGTTGTTAAATTTACAATTCCACATTTCAATACTGTGGATTTTATTATGAGTAACTGGAATCTCTATCTGTATTTTCTCCTTTACATTTCGTCTTTTTTTTTTTACTCATTTTCTGAACTACCGTCTCATACAATGTGAATGTGAATCGCGTTGGAGAAATTTGAACGTGAATGATTTGCTGCAATGTATGGTGGCTCGTTTGCATTACAGCGGTGGTGGAAGACTCCCAAAAGGCATACCAGGAAGCGTTTGACATAGCCAAGGCCAAAATGCAGCCTACACATCCCATCAGGCTTGGGCTCGCTCTCAACTTCTCCGTTTTCTATTATGAAATTATAAACTCGCCAGCAAGAGCTTGCCACTTGGCTAAGCAGGTCAGATTAATGGGTTTTCTGTTTGCGAGTTTAAAATTATTTACGTTGCAAAATAAAAAATCCTATTCTACAAACTACTGCTGGGTGTAACGCGAAGTAAAAATGTCAAGATCGTTTAAGTATAAATTTTCAATACTTCATCAAAGTTTGAATTGATGTACACGTCATTTCTGTTTCCTTTCTCTTTTTCACTTTTATTTAGTCACTTATTTATTCGTTTATTTTATTTACTTTGTTCATATTTGTTCTAGTATCTTTCCAATAATATCCAGCAGTACTTCTGGTATTACGGCATTCCTTTTTAACACTAATAAGCATTGTTGAAATTGAATATTTTCGTTTTCCGTCGACTAATACTAACAATATGCACAAATGTGTCTAGTTGTGAGGTGTGTATTTGCGAATTTTGCTGTCAATTAGCCTTTTAGCTGACAAGAATCATCTATTATTACATATTATTTTACATTTCGGTGAAATAATTTACTGGTATGGCTAATAGTAATGACGTATTATTGAGTTCAGTCAAATGTCCAATGCAAAGAAAATAATCGCCTCAATCAATAAGTGGAATTATATCAGCTAAAAAAAGGCGTTGGTTGTTGTGCTGTACAAATCTATCAAAATCACCATTTACATTATATCAATTTCAACTGATTTTATGATGAAATACGTTTTGTATGGCTAATCCGTATCATTGATGTTGAACACATCATATATTTTTAAATCATTTCATCACATTGGAAAGACATAATGAAAAATAGACTTCTTTTTAGCTACTCTGAAGGCTCGGGGTCTCCTACAGATTTCGTTCGTTCTGAATTTCCTGAACTTTTAACATGCCGTTTATTAAAGTTTATTTTACATTGCTTGCCTATGATATTGTTACTATCCATTGAATGACCAGTGCTGGATGCAAATTGCCAACGAATGTTCAGGGTGTAATGTCTCCACTGTGCTACTAATGATTTTGTACCATATTCTAACCAGATATTTTGTTCAACACTGCCTTATAGTAAATTTACGTTATTACTTGGATATTAATATAGATATTTTATTCTATATTTTTACCGCTTGTGCCTGGAGGACTGTCAGTATTTAAATAGAAAATTAAAAATTTCCAGGAATTTAGTAATCGTGTCTAATTAATATATTTCTTTTGATTGACCGCCACTTAATCCTACCAAATGATGTTGTCTCTTTGTCTGTTGGTTTCTAATGTGGCGCATAGAAAAATAATGTTTATCATAATGTATCCAGTACTATTTCTAGTACCATTATTCTGTGGTTCTTATGAGTACTGAAATCTAACATCTTCTCAAACTATCGAAATCTTCTGTTTCTCATTCTTCAGAACCTTCAGTTCGTTAAACTGTGCTAAATTGTCGAATTATTTACCTTTTTTTTTTTTTTAAACATTCCAATATAAGAATCAATTCATAACTTCTATTGAGAATTTGCATGGGATATGAGGAAAGTAATGAACCACTAAGTTATTATTAGCTTTGAGATTTTTGATTTTTCTCTTTCCTTCTTTCATTTGAAGTTTCTCCTCCATTTTTACTCTTTTGATGAAAATAATAAGGATTTCTTCTCTAGGCATTCGACGATGCTATCGCAGAGTTAGACACATTGAATGAGGATAGTTACAAAGACTCTACACTTATCATGCAGCTGTTGCGTGATAACCTTACCCTATGGACAAGCGATACGCAGAACGAAGGGGATGAACCACAGGAAGGAGGAGATAACTAACCCTCATAATTTAAGTCCAATCCTTCTAATATAAAAACAAAAGAAAAAACAACAACATCCTATTCTATAGTCCTCCCTCCCAACTCCCATTTCCTGTATCCTTTCGCCCTCGCGTATATATATTTCCCTTCCATATAAATCTCCTCCTAATAAAAGTCAACTTCTCTATTAAAATGCATTCTTTGCACACTACCCGTGGTCTGAAATTGTTAAATCTCGACATTATATTAAACAACTTATTATTATAATCGTTGAGTTAGAGAGAAAGACAGAAATAGAGAAATAGAGTAAAGAAAAAAAGAAATCGGAAAGGGAGAGGAAGGAAGAAAGAAAACGAACGAGCTGTTTTAACCAAGTAAAAATTAAGTGGATGATGAAAAAAGCGTTGTAAGAACCTTACAAAATACATGCTCCAGATTGTGTTGTTTAATGGCGAAAGAGCGGAGTTCTTCGCTATAACAAACGATTGTATTAGTCGAAATTTGAAAATTTATACCACGCGTATATGAAAAGCAAAGGATACCAAAATAATGAAATTAAAAACAAATTTGGTAAACAAACAAATAATAAATAACATCCAAATACGTCCCAAACAATGAGACAACAGTCGAGAACGGTCGCACATGTACGTGTTTATACATGTAAATTGATTATCACTGCTGCAGGAAGCATAAAACCAATTAACGAATCCAAATAACGAAGCAAATAAAAAATAAACACGACGATGTGGGAGAATTATGTAAAGCACAACAGTATATTGTTTGGTATTGATAAAAATTGATTATCGAAATAGTAAAAAAAAAAAAAAAAAAACCAATGAGGTCTTTTTTAGAAGCTACTTGTCATACGATATTGCTATCCTCCAATCTTGTTAATTACCAACTAAAAAATACGCTAAAAGAGAAGCATTGATACATTATATACCCAGTTGTCATTTAAAATGAAATTTCACATTGTCTAGCGGATACAATATTATATAGTTCAAGAATGCAAATGAAAGAAAAAACAAACGCTGAAGGAGAAAGAAGAATAATTAAAATACATTATTAAGATATTCAACTCCGAAACAAAAGACAGGAAAAAACATCAAAAAAAAAAAGAACAGAATGAAAATGAATAAATAAAAATCACAACAGATAACAGAAACAACAACGTCGGTGGTAACTTAATTTCATCTTTATTACATTTTCACATTTTTTTTTTTTTATACAATGATGCGTTGTTTGCATTCGCTGTATTCCATGTATTATTATTACTACATCCATATTATTGCATGTGTAAACGACATAATTTTGCGAAGAATCCGGCACACATTATCAGGATGAAGAATATAATGTGTATTATCGACGAAGCATGTTTTTTTTAAGCTAATCATAGCTCCAGTTATCGTAAATTACTGGAGGCTGTATTAGGAAAAAAAGGAAGAAAATCCCAAACCAATCCACGCTTTCTTAAAGTCTATACTTTAATATCAACGATACCCTCCCCATCCCTCATCTCTTCCCATGCTCTTCAATTGCAATCCATTTAATCCTACCGAAAAATCCTTTGAAAAGTAAAAAAAAAATGAAAAAACCTCTTTATATATCATATATAAATAAATATATATATATATATATATATATATATATATATATATATAAATACATATATATATATATATATATATATATATATATACATATGTATATATACATACATGCCAGAGATGTTTACTACTACATAATAATTCATGTTGCGGTCGAGAAAAAGAAAATTGTATGTGTATATTTTTGTTGTGCGATCCTTTTCTTGGTACATACACAATTGGTCGGACATATTGTGTGAGAATATTACTTTCTTTGAAAAAAAAAGAACACTGCAATCGTTTGCCACATGATGAATTCACTCACAGTTTTAAATCCTGTATTTACTGATACACAAAAATCGTGTGTAAATGTAAAGCTGAGTATGAAAAGTGAAAATAACACAAAAATTAACACACGTATAGATTCACTTTTTTATAGCTGTATCTGTAAAAGTATGAAGAAAAGTTTTACCTCACGGTTTGAATATCAGCGATGTCGGTTAGTGTAATAAATATTTAATAATTAATGGTGAAGATTTGAGTAAAGGTAAAAAAGACACGCATAATATTTCTTGAATAAAACATCCATGCATCCGTTGTCACGAAAGAGAAAAAAATCGTAATAAGTAATAATAATCTTGTAACTGGTTTCGAAAGATATCTATTTTTTCGTATATATATATATACATATATATATTACAGATACAAGTAATTGATATATACATTTTGGGTAAACGTGTTGCTGTCGTGTTGGTATTTTCGGTGTATCGGTGTCTGTTGCAACAAACAAACCAGAAACCAAACAAACATACAGAAATAACGACTTGCTCTTGATCATGAACTGGATCTAGATCGTGATCGTGTTCGTGTTCGTGTTCCACACATTGCATCGTACCAATCGTAACAATGATTATTGTCCTTACCAATCAATGGATCCAAAATAATATGCTAATTGTCACTTACATACGTGAAACACACTTTTTTTCTGTTATTTTTTTTTTTATCGCTGATGTATTTGTTGCTCAATGGAATGTGAGAGTTTTATAAGCAATCAGGGTCCGCTGGGTGAAAATGGGCTACCAAACAATGGGCATAAGTAATGGTTTCATGAATTTTTAACCCTTGTCGACCTAATCTCGCTCAGTAGACCCTAATATTTGTATTCCCCTTCCGCTCCTCCTTCCTATTTCCCAATTATTGTCAACAAAACCAGTTTCATTATCTTGAAAAAACACAGTTTTACCTAAACTCACATTATACTCATTTTGTGTCTACATACTTCGATTTGGAAGTTTTCCCAAGGCAATTTTATACGTCTTTCTTCTTCATGTATTTTTCCTCCACTTCGGAATTCTTTTTATTTTTCCTATTTTTCGGAATACTTGAATTTCAAGTATTTTATCGACAAACTTTTTAATCATTTGAATGAGAACCAGAAAAGCTATCGCGTTAAATTAATCACTGATCGGTGTATGTTGTAACTTCTTAGCTGCTTCCCCTCATCCAACAATTTCCACCTTACTCTTATTTAAAAAAAAAAAAAAAAAAGAAAAAATACAGCAAACTCCTCCCATTAGAAAACTATAATATTAATAATAATATTATTGATAATAATAATTAACTATTATTATTAATTAACACGCCATTATTACGTACTTCACCACCACCCCTTCCCTGAACCCCCCCTTCAACCACCACGCCACCCTCGACGCCACGACTCTTTGTCCTGAATTACGTTGTTCTATTTGTATTTATCATCATCCATCGTAATTGTAAATTATAATTATTATAAACGTTTACACGAAATAATAAATTCTGATAAAATGTCTGAAAAAACCATACAAAATGCTACTATATTGCTTTCGAGCAGTTATCTTTCTTACCATCATTGCAGGTTATATAAATCATTAGCAACGATGAGTTTTTTACAGCAGCAAACCCCGTAACAATATAACTCAATGATAAACAAATCACAATCAGCCTAAATAAAAGAAAAATGTATCCTCATTGTACATATTCAATTCAAGTCGAAACACCGCATTACTCGTCATTTTTATTTATTTTCTAAAATTCAAAATTATTCTGAGAATGCTTTGCGGGTTGTTTGAATTGAATGTGTGTATGCAATTGGGCATTTGTGAGATTAGTGAACAAAAGAAAGTTGTAATTTTTCATATTACCTTTTTATTGTTTTGATGATTAAAGAAGTGTCGACAATTGCTTTTGCAATACTTTCGATCACACTTTTTTCCACAGTTATCACTTATCTATATAAATTAGTTTTCAGTCTACTATTTATTTATCAAATTTTTATATTCATCTCTGTACCAATTACTTCATTTACTTCTAGTCTCGTTCAATATATTCGACTAGGTGTAAGTCATTCAATCGATGTGTTCAATGGTCAGCCCAAAACAAGATGAAACAATTCTACCATCGAGTGACATGAAGAAACAATCTCCACAATCATCTGGTAATTTGAATAAAACTTATTTATTTTCTTTTAGATTGCAATTTATGTCGTATAGTTATTTTACTATCTCAGGGAATCTAGCGATTCACAGAACGTGAAAATCAGAGAATTTCGTCGGTTCAAAGTACGTCCTCTGATTTTAATTCCTCGCTTTCTATTGTTTCAAGTTTATCGGTGACTAATTTCACAACATTGAATTTTCTCGTGCCCCGTTATTTGCTTTCGCGGCTATACACCATCCATAATTGAATCAAGCTACTGCCATTGGCTACTATTTTCCAATTTTCAATATTAATATATATCAACGCTGGCGATGTAATGAATGCAAAGAAACTTCACTTTTTCCGCAAAGACATCTGATAATAAAGTATAGATTCTGATTCTGAAAGCCAGAAAATTGTAACCAGGTTATTCAACATTGCCCAGATACTGCACGATGTTTATGTATATTTTTGTAGTGATCTCAGGTCGAAACTTCTGTTTCTAGCCCAGCTTTTACCTGCGTAACGAAAGGTGTACTGCTAGTATACGTGGTTACACTCAGCTCTGAGTACTATGGGGCTAGTTTCTTCACCATTAATACACGCGTCATATGGCACGTGCTGCTGAAAGAACGACACGGAGATCACGTACCTAACTTTTACTGCCCCCCATTTCGAATCTCTAAATTCTCGCCAGTTTTAGGCTCCCCGACTGATGCAAGAATTGTTTTAATTGACGAAAGATGAATTTTATGTGATCCCCTGTTTGTTAAAACTCTTCTTTTTTTTTTCTTACTCTTGTACCTTTCGTTCAACCGATGGAGGGAGAGTAAGTCATGCGTCAAGGTGACCTCTTGCAAGTAAATCTGACACGTGATTTCATCAGAGATTGCAAGATTCCAAGAAATTGCGATGCAGTGATTCACGTATGGGAATTGATTTTTTTTGTAATTGATTCACGAGAAATTGATGTGATGTTTAAATCTTTAGAACGTTTTTTATTCGAGGGTACTGTAAGCGACGCATGAATTTGTTTGACAAATACTAGCAACAAAGTGAAAATAAAATCTCTGTTCATACAAATATATTAATAAACTCTAAATAAAATATCTTGACAGTTGCGTTTCGGGATCTCTTTAAATTCAAATGTTGGGGTTGTTAAATTTTCCGCGAACGTCACAGTGCTGCAATTGGCTGACGAGCCGTACCGTGGCGCCGTCTATTTTGAATTTTGAAAAGTCGTCTGCTATTCGAGTATCCGTATAGCGGTGGTCCGGGGTTGTGCGGGGCCCTCTAAGGTCACCTTGAAACGTCCAAACGTTGTGCAGGTGACTTCTGACAGCCGCCCGTGTGAAGTGGAAGGATTTTTCGTCAGCGAACGAGCGTAAATATTCTGAAATAGGAATTTAAATTTAGTGAGTATTAAGACTTCTTCATTGTTTTTTAATACGCTCATGAATCTGCAATACAGTAGTGGCAAGAAAATCACCATTTTTCTCCTCTTATTGCGGAGAGTGTCTGATCGTACATCATTGAAACTTTATATGATCGTCGTTCTCTCGTTTTTGCACAAATTTCTCCGGTAGTCGATCTTCATTTGATTTAATTTCAGTGGTAACTGTGTATATCGATGAAAATATGGAGTAACATGTCAAAATTCCATTATAGTTAATTCAATTAGATTAACCCAAGGTTATATCAATCATTGATGTTCAAAATCACGAGTTTTTAAATTAGCTTAGCTACTTGATTCATGAAACGCCAATCTAACTCCACGTTTGAAAATCACAAAAGCATAACGTATTCTGAAAATACGCTAGATTCCCAAAATGAATCTTGTGACGATGATAAATGTAAAAATGATCACATTAACTGTCAAAAAAATAATCACAGATATAATAACAAAATATCCGTCAGGCTTACGTCGAAGATCAAAATACCTTAAGCGATGAAAACGATCATGGAATTTTATCGAAATATAACAGTCAGTCTGCACTAATTATGAAAGCTTCAAAGCAATTAACCTTGACTGTTGCAAAGGCATATACATATATACCTACTTATATATATATATATAATATTGTCAACTTTATTTTATTTTTTAAATTATCAATACTGACCCGAGTAACCTCTTTTTGAGAAAAATATCCAGCTTATGTTACGTGGGAATGTTTATTTCACATCGTGGTAAATTCTGTGATTAAATATGATTTTTGTTTCCATATTATTGTATTCCAATATCCATTACTTAGTTTCCATGGATTTTTTTTCTGCATTACGGAGGCTACACCGATGTATGGTTTGATGATTGCGGTGATAAAACGGGTGTGGACGAATTGGATTCGTTAAATAGTTCTCAATAGGCAAATTTCATATGCAGCATGAAATGATCGAAATATCTCAATCACAAGATCTCAATTACCAGATCTCATTTATTAACAGTATTACGGATGCCAATAGGTTGTAAATGCACCATGTGGAAAGCATCCTTGCGTGCTAAGGGAGAGAATAAAATGGATGAATGCAAAAAAAAAGGCAGATTATCGCGATACATGTGGTAGAAATCTACCTCTGAAATAACCAATTTGAATCATCTGTTTACTTAGATATTAACATGAGTATGTATTCTCAACAAGGTTGTTACTTTAATAGACTAATTAACAGAGTTATTTTTTTGCCACAGTTGCAGCCAGTTTGCAAAGTATATTTACACATCATGGAGGAAGAGCTGGCAGCACAGAAGTTTATTAAACCCGGTAGCCATAAAGGCAAGGGTATCGCAGTCTTCACTAGTGGTGGAGATTCGCAAGGTATAAAATTCAACGAATAATAAAAATGTCACGAAGTCATTGGAATGATTGGGGTCAGTAGTGCGTCTAGAAACTCGTTCTGCTCAATGAAAAAGTATTGGTCATTATTTTAGTTTTTGACCAAAAAAATTACATCTCACTAACGTAGGTTCATTGTTGACTTGTGAAACCAAGAAATATTCCTATTAATTAGCATAGAAAAATGCTAAACAATCATTAACATGGCCTTGAAATATTGAATTTTTGTAAATTTGTAATCATTATGGAGAAGGTTGAAGAAATGGTAAAAAAATGTTGAATCATTATTTAAGTCACTATCTTTAAGTGTGATTTGGTGATTTCCATCAGGTAGGCATGTCTCGAACTTTTTGCAGGTATGAATGCGGCAGTGCGTGCTGTAGTACGGATGAGTATTTACTT
Source organism: Neodiprion pinetum (assembly GCF_021155775.2). Lineage (NCBI taxonomy): Eukaryota > Metazoa > Arthropoda > Insecta > Hymenoptera > Diprionidae > Neodiprion > Neodiprion pinetum. The sequence goes on along the minus strand of NC_060233.1, from coordinate 33,539,463 downwards.
GGGCTGCAAAGTATTCTTTATCAAGGAAGGCTACCAAGGTATGGTAGATGGAGGAGACAATATTGTTGAAGCAACGTGGTCATCTGTATCCTGCATTATTCACAAGGTGTGCTGTGGTCAAGAGTAAAATACTTGCAAAATAAATATAAATAAATTGGAGTCTTGCCATTTTCGATAAAATTTATGATTTACTTAAACTCATAAAGTTCGGAGCATGAGTTAAGGTATTCTCAATTTGTTCCAGGGTGGGACAGTGATTGGATCAGCTCGATGCATGGATTTCAAGGAGCGTGCCGGACGGCGCAAGGCTGCCAAGAATTTGGTAGCTCGTGGAATTACTAACTTAGTTGTCATCGGTGGTGACGGTTCTTTGACGGGAGCTAATTTGTTCAAGGAAGAATGGCCAGAACTCCTGAAAGAGCTCATCGAAGCTGGTACATAGATTTTAGTTTGAATCATTTCAAGCAATCAATGAATTGAATCCCTACCATAAGAGCAGAGAGAAATTAGGAATTTCGTTAACATTACAAAGAGCAACCGCAAAGATTGCCTATTTTCGGGTCTGCGCGAATTTTTTCGAAACAAAGACCAAGTGATATCTTATGAGAGCCTTATACTCAAGAGCGCCTGAGTATACGAATGCTTCCGGTGTTATAGGAAAGTAAAGTTGTCAAATTTCCATATGTTCGGTTACACATCCCCATAACTAATAATTTTTTTTTTTAGATTTGGAAGAGTGACCATGCTGTTCCCATGTATTTTTCGACACTGAATCCGAATTTCACATCGCAAATACGCGTAAACCCCATAAATAATTCAGTAAAGTCCAAAACATCCCTTAAAATAGGGTGTTGCTTTACTGAATTATTTTATGAGTATACAGGTATTTTTGACATCAGATTCGGATTCAGCGCGAAAAACAAATGGAAATATCATAGTTTGTTTTGCAAATCTGAAATTTTTTTTTTGGGACTTTAATACCGAATATACTGAAATTTGACAACTTTGCTCCCCCATATTTCCGGAAGCATTCGTTTTAAAATTTTGTCCTAAATATTTGGGTATCATAAGGTATCATTTAGCCCTCGTTTTGTAAAAATTTGTGCAGACCCCAAAATGCGGAAAAATTGCCCTTTTTTGGAAGCTCTTTTCAAACTATTTCATTGACTCTTCAATTCATTGCTAGGTTTCAGTTTTTCTATTTTAATAGTGTGAGAAAAAATAACAAAATCGTGGCAGACATCCGAGATTTGAAAATGATTTCTAGAATTAGGACCGCTTTGTGGAAAAAGTTGCAATATTTTATAAACATATGAATTTTATTTGAATTTTCAAAGGTGAAATAACCCCTGAGCAAAAAGACAAATATCAACATCTTCATATCGCTGGTATGGTGGGATCAATCGACAATGATTTTTGCGGGACTGATATGACTATTGGAACGGACTCCGCTTTGCACCGTATTATAGAAAGTATAGATGCTATTGTTAGTACTGCCTATTCTCATCAACGTACGTTTATCATGGAAGTAATGGGTCGTCACTGTGGGTAAGTCCTACCTAGTTGATATGTATTGAAAATTTTATGATTATGAACGAGTTTTGATATTGGTTAGGTACCTGGCTATTGTTGGAGCTCTAGCCTCCGAGGCCGACTATGTATTCTTCCCAGAAAGTCCGCCCCCTGCAGACTGGCCTGAAAAACTTTGTAGAAAGTTGGAACAGGCACGTTATATGAATTTTATCAAAATTTTCTCAACCCACACACTACGAGTGTTTTGTACCACTAACTCAGCCTGATCTAACGAACGTTTGATGTCCTCGTGTTTCAAGTTATTGTTATGTATTTTGAAAAAAATAATCATTGTCTTTCTTGTATAGCTTCAGGAATTTAAGTCTCAATTCGTAATTATATAATCGTTATATATGTTGCGCAAAATTATTCTCCAAAACAGACTTGGGAGAAGATGGAATATAAATACGTACAGAACATGTATCAAATTACATTTGTAAGACGAACTCGTACGTTTGTCCGTATCTAAATATCTATTGCTTCCGCGTGAATATTGTTCAGCTCCACTAATTAAGAATCATAAAAACCCCATGAGATTAGTCTGCTTCAACGTAAGTCAATTCATAGCTAGAATACTTTCATTTCATTACAAATATCTATAGTCTACAAAAACAATACCCTAAAATATTTCACCCTAGAAGTGCATAGTATTAGTCGTAGTAGTTAGAATCTACGGTAAAGCAAGAAAACCGAATTGCAACCTGCCTGACCTGTATCGCTGTTGACGGTACACTTTGATAAAATTCTGTGGGCAATTCAGCAATTTATGTTCATATTTTGTTTGCTCAATATATTCACATCATAAAAATTGAGAAAACTAATACAAAGTATTAATTTGCCGCAACATATCTGTACCTGTACGCTATATTACCTCATGCGGGATCTGACAATGAAATATTACAGTTACCTAGCTCTGGTGGCAGCCATGGCTTCCGAAGCAGACTTTGTCTTCATGCCAGAATGGCCACCCGAACAAGATTGGCCTAACAAGCTCTGCAAAAAGTTATTGCAGGTGTGATTATAAAATTCTTACATGGTGAATGATTATTTGAAAATTCCGATATTATATATTTTATTACTCTGGTTTCTTTTCTTATTTGTTGTTGATGGACAGGTATTATTTCTGAATATCTAAACAGCCGAAATTGGAGCAAAATACATTGTAAATAAAACTTTCGAGCACCTTGCTACTTCTTTGCTTTCTTTTGATATTGATGCTACCACTGTATATCTTTAGCTCACAACCAAGTTCAATGCATATTGTGTCTTAATATCACAGATAGTTTTGAATAAAACTAAACATCATATTTCGTTCTATAATGTATTGTATGCTCTTTATCTATCTTAAGGTCAGCTCCACCACTTCCATTTAATTTTTCTATTTTCTGTTGCTCCAATAATTGTAAGCTTGTCATTTTTTTTTCACACACTTGCTCTTGCTTCTACTATTCCATTGAGCGTTACTGTGTTCCAATGCAATAATTGTCTTGTCTACTTTCAAACATAAAAGTACCGAACACAATCTAATGTATTGAAGTGTTATTAGTCAATAAATTTGACAAGCCTCATTACATCACGTATTAATTTGATCAATTTTTTTTCCATTAACATTTGTGCAACTTCAGATTTGAGCTGCTTATTAAAGTTATGCTGCTGCTGTTTATACATACTTATGTGTCATATACATTATATACATCGATACGAATTGTATCGACGCCAATGTAACACATTAACGTTCAGCTAATAAAAATAATATGCTATTTGAGTGGAGTCTAGTGACTCTGGTATCAGATTTTTGTAGTAAGTACATAAAATAAATTTTATCAAATAACTTCCTTGCTGAACAATTCTACAATGCATCATTAATGATTTGAAATTTGCTTCAATCTTATTCAGGAGCGTCTTACTGGACAGCGTCTAAACATCATCATAGTCGCAGAGGGTGCGGTTGACAGGAATGGGGACCCGATTACTGCTGAGAAAGTGCACAAAGTCGTTGTGGACAAACTCCATCAAGATACACGAATAACTGTTTTAGGACATGTCCAAAGAGGAGGAAATCCGTCAGCTTTTGACAGAGTTTTGGTGCGAATTCTTTTACTTCTAATCGTACTTTCCGAAACTGAAGTTATAATAATGCATTTTCGGACTTTCAGGGATGTAGGATGGGTGCCGAAGCAGTTATGGCTCTCATGGAGGCAGAAGGGGACACAGAAGCCTGCGTAGTCACTCTGGATGGTAATCAAGCTGTTCGTCTTCCTTTGATGGAATGCGTACGCCGTACTAAGGCAGTGGCTCAGGCAATGGCCGAAAAGAATTGGGAGCTAGCTGTTCAACTACGTGGAAAGTAGGTCTTGCAAATGCTATCTGATGGATTTCGAAAAATTTGGCTGCCTATAAATTACAGAGCAGCCATACTGAGTAAGGGTAGGTGCTCACTGGTGACTTTTGTCATGGTGACAAAAAATTTCTTCGCATGCTTTCTATAGAAACTTATGACGTTGGGCTCACTACGGTCATGAGACAGTCAAAGCACGTGACATTTTTTGTGACTGTGTCAGTAGTTACCAGTGAGCGCGGACTCTAACTTTTAAAAAGCCAACTTATTTCTGAAGTTGGAAGAAGAGGTTTATATATAACGTTGTTATATTAGTTGCACAATTTTATTTATACACATAATCTAATTTCAGAGGATTTGCTCGGAACTTGGACACCTATAAAATGTTAACCCGGTTGAAGGCCCCAGCTGAACCAGCTTTGGGAAAAGTAAGACTAGATGTTATAACCTATTAAACTAAATTCTCAACGTATATTTAGAACGCGGTTATATAAGGTGATCGAGAGAGAATGCATCGAATTTAAAGGGTAGATTTTTTATGAAAGTTTCTCTGAGAATGAAGCACGTTATTTCCTTGCAGTGGTTACTATGTAGGATTGAGTACATTGATGAAATAAATGATATTTAAATATATTTGTAACGCTGCTTTAGGATAATGACGGCCCCACCTTGACAAAGGTAATTTTATACTTCAACCCCAAGTGATTCACGCACGATCATGCATCGCTTGACAAATTAGAATTCGTTGCGTGATTCGTATCAATCTATAAACATTACCTGTTTTCTTCTATCTCATTTCATAGCAGAACACTATGTGGGGACAAGTAAGTCTTAAATAAATGTGAAGTATTAATCCTAAGCAACTTCGTCTCAGAACTTGCCTCTGGACCAAAAATTTTCAGCAATCATAATTACTCATATATGGTCATTTGTCATCTTGCCTTGCATGTTAAAAATTGTCTTTATCTAGTATTTGAACTTACAATTATTATTAATTTTTGTTTTTTAATTGTTTGTGAAATAGTTTTTCTCAATACATAGAATTTTTTTTCTTATTGCACTGCAAGTATAAACTACCCACCAATATTTCACCTCTTTTTCTACTCATTTAATTGTTCCTTCACGGAATTCGACACCTTATTCAAATACTGAATACTAAAAGCATGTTGCATGGTTCGTCAAAGTTTGCATATTTGTAACACAAACATTTATTTACAGGATCATTACACTCTGGCTGTAATGCATGTTGGTTCTCCATCGTGCGGCATGAATGCTGCTGTAAGATCTTTTGTTAGAAACTGCATCTATCGTGGGGATAAGGTATGTGAATATACTTTATTGTATTTGCAATTTCGCAAACGTATCTGGAATAAAAATATTCCAGGTTTATGGAATATGTGATGGTGTCCCGGGATTCATCGCTGGCAAACTTAAATTGTTGGACTGGCCATCTGTCACTGGCTGGGTAGCACAGGGTGGTGCGTATCTAGGTACCAAAAGAGCTCCGCCAAAAGAAGATCAATTACCGCAAATTGCTCAGAGACTTAAGGAATTTGGAATTCAAGCATTGCTAATCATTGGTGGATTTGAGGTATGGTTTTTTTAAATTGCAAGTCTGAATGGTCTGATTATTGTCAAATGTCGGTTGGGAAATTGAATTCAATTAAATGAATTTGATCACTGTTCTCGTTCTCACTTTCTTTTTTGCTTTTCTCAGGGCTACCAAACAGCATTGACATTTTGCGATGCTCGAGATAAATTTGACGAATTTAAGATCCCCATCGCAATGATACCGGCAACCATTAGCAACAACGTACCAGGCACCGAATTTTCGCTTGGTTGTGATACTGCACTTAACGAGATAACAGAGGTATATAGACATAGTATTTAAATATATCAAATCACATCTATATTTTTTTCGCCTTTTTTATTGCATATGCATTCAATGTCAATTTCCAAACATCGTTTAAGAAACGTGTACGAGTGTAGTCATTTATTCAACTTTCAGATCTGTGACCGTATTCGTCAATCGGCACAAGGCACGAAGCGGCGTGTGTTTATAATTGAAACAATGGGTGGTTATTGTGGATATCTAGCTACGGTAGCTGGTTTGGCAGGTGGTGCTGATGCTGCATACATATTTGAAGAGAAATTTAACATCAAAGATTTAAATCAAGATGTTATTGCTATGGCAGCAAAGATGTCTGAGGGTGTTCAGAGAGGATTGATTCTCAGAAACGAAAGTGCCAATTTAAATTACAACACTGACTTTATGCAGAGGTTATTCAGTGAGGAGGGAAAGGGATTATTCAGTTGCAGATCGAACATCATTGGTTCGTAAAGTCCTAAGAAATCTATAATTTGACGTTATTTCCAAGTTTGCTTTATTCTCATCAGGCTATTGTTGACTATACATTCACTTTCTGAACATAGGACATATGCAACAAGGAGGTTCGCCGACTCCCTTTGATCGTAATTTGGGTACTAAGATGGGATCTAAAGCCGTCGAATGGTTTACTGAACAGTTGAAGAAGCACAGTACTGCCGATGGAAAAGTTAATGCAGTTACCCCAGATACAGCAGTGATGCTGGGAATCGTAAGACGTCAATACAGATACACACCGTTTTTAGAATTGAAAGAAGTTACCGATTTCGAGTAAGTAAATTTAAATATTGGGTACTTTGCATAATAATTACGCATCTTCTTAATGATTATTATTTCTTCGTTCACTTATTTAGACATCGTATCCCTACTTATCAATGGTGGATGAAGTTACGCCCATTGTTGAAAGTCTTGGCTAAACACGAGTCAACCTACCAGGAAGAAGGTCTGTATATAACGGTTGAAGAGATGGACTTGACTGTTGACGAACCAATCCTGTAAATCCGCCGTTTTCAAAATATATTATGAGGTAAAAATTACTCCAGGAACTTGGCTAGGAGCTGCGTGTGCGCAATTAAAGCTTAGATTAGGTGGTCATAACTAGGTATCCGGTAGTTTATTACCTGTATCATACGTTTGATAATGTTTTTTGGATAATGTCCACAAAAATGACACTAATTATAAAAGACAGCTTGAAATAAGTCCCCAAAATTTGTAATGAACAGTCAATATTCCAAAAAATCAATCGTTATATTTCTTCCTCCATAAACAGTCTATAACGGGGCGCGATTTTGATCAACTTGTCGAAAATTAAGTTTTTGTCCAACTATCTAGATCGTTGAAGTTGTGCTACATGCTACTAACTCATATTGTATTATTACAACTGTAATTATTTATAGCGTCTAATCACATCATAGCCGTCATTTGAACATTAGAGTAGTTACTTATAACATATTTATCCCTTCCGGTGCATACCTCCGTCACAACCTGTTGATTGCATATTGGGTCAATCTGACTGCAGATAATACTCAGCTTTCAATATCTTAGCAACTATGCACTTCTCGAAATACAAGGTAGAGATACTTTTTGTAATCATTTAATTAAACTTTATGTCTTTGCAGTCAGATTTGCAAAACAAATAATGTAACTATTGGAAAACGTGCCCGATATAGACCTCACCGCTCAGAGCTATTCAAGTGCAAAGAAAAATTTAGGGTCAAAATGACCCGATGCGCAGACAAAAGGTTAAAGTTAATAAGATATATTTTGACGATAAAGCATAGTCATTAGCGTAAAAATAACTTCCAAGCATTATTCTGAATATTAGCTTTTGTTCTTTTCTCAAATGCATTCGGTAACACGCAAAACGGTACATTTGATTTAATTACGTAACATTATCGATGCAATCTCACTAACGAAAAATGACAAAGTTAAATATTGCCTCTTGAAATATATAAAATTTTGTGTGAGTACACATTATCGTTTTTTAACTATCATGACACAGATAGTTAGTATAAATATTTTCAATGGTATCTATATGTGAGGATGATGTAAGGTAGTTAATACTATAATTAAAATCCTACAGAGTAGGGTTGAAAAGTATTTACTTGATACTTTAAGAAAATCATTCGAAATACAAGTTTATTCTCAGGTAAGAATATGATAGGTACAAATACAGTACCTGAACAGCAGAAGGTAAGTTATAAAATAGGAATTGAAACAAAAATTCGAATAACGAAAACTACGGAATTTGGTTATTAAATAAATGTTATAAACGCAAGTGTATGGAAAATATATTCAGCCAGAATCAGACTACAGTATTAATATTAATATTGTTATTATTATTACATTACTTCTTCACTACAATTTGCGATAAGAAAATTGGCAATTATTATCAAAACAAAGCAAATGAATTCGGAATGATTATTTCTTTTGCTATATAAATAAATTGATCTACTTTAGATATGAATTGGGATGTGACTCAAACAGAATGTAAAAATAAAAAACTATTCGAACAAAGACTTTGTAGATCGTAATGGGGTACTATTGTGAATTAAAACTTTCTTGGCTAACTTTGTGGTCTATTATTCTGGTATAGGATTAAAGGTAAGGGGAAAAATTCGTATGGCACTTTTAAGTTGGGGAAGAAATTTTTATCATTCTGTTTAGCATTATTAAAAGCTATCGAAAGCTATTTGGAAAATACACTCGTCTACCTCAATAGATAATTCGTAATCGTAGTTGACTCTACAGATGAAGTTGACTCGAATCGCGTCGATTGCATGTGATGTATGAAAAAAAGTAATTAATAAAAAAAATTTGCTAAAGTTTAAGGCTTACGACCACAAAGAGGTACTTAGAATTAATTCATTTTCATTGCGATAAAAAATGCATAAAATTGGAAGCTAAATTATTACCAAAAATGAGAATGTAAGAGATGATAAGAAGTTTGAGAATGTGAGGGAAAATAATTCAAGAATGAAGTCGTGCGTGTATAAAATCGCATAAATTATTTTTCTTTGCCAATTCTATTCATCTATTTACGTTACGTATACCTATGATTTATACAATAACAAACTATTGATAGAAGATTCTTCGAATAGTTTTGAAGATTTGAAGACTAGAAAGAGGCAAATGAATCTGTTGAACAGTTGTCGTCATTTTGCATTATCCGTTTTCAATGTACCGTTGACAAAATACAAAAGCTAAAATCCATACTCATTGTATCAGAGAAAAATGATGCATTACAACAAAACATATTATAACCGGACAGAAAAAAATTACTAAAATGCAAAAAATAGTTGCTATTGTCAGGATATTAAAAGTTGGCCGGCTAAAGTACCATGACCAACTCCCCTAAAAGAAACCAACACAAACTTGCTCCTGAAAATCTGTTGAAGCCAACCAATTTATTTGTATACATAAACAAGTATACGTATTCATTTACACAATGAATATACTATTGATTTGAACATGTATTATACATACAAAAAATGTCAATCATTGTTCAATAATTAATGAGTCAACATAACACTAAGGACGATGAACCTATAGAAAAAACAAAATGGCAATAGAAGATTTATTCATAAAACCTTGAAGTAATTTCTTTTCCATAAGTAAATTAGGCTTTACAATCTTCCACCATAAATTTGAATAATAATCCTATAAGAACATTGAAAAAGTTCGGATAAAATGTGGTAGATATGTGTTTATCAAATACCTGTTATCAATCTCAAAATTTAGCACTCTTTGTTTACTTGGATTCAGGTATTATGTGAGCACAACTTACAAAAGTATATCAAAGTGTTAACAAAAAAAAAAAAAAGAACTATTTATAAAGCGTATATACACGACAATATAAAGTTTTTAGCTCTGTTACAGAATATATATGCATAAATGTTATTGATATATACCAATGAGATGAAATTATTCATCAATAAGATATATGAAATGATACAAATTTTATTTTGTATCTTTAACGGAGTTTTACCCATCATTATTTAATGCAAATAATCAAAGATTTGTGTTTATACAAACAAAGAAGTATTATTTGTTAATATCTGAACTCAATATTAATTATTTTTTATTAATATATAAACGAAGAAATTTACATTTAGTTTATTTTTTAAGAAAGTATATTTTTGGCTCATCGTTGATCGATAACTATATGTAAATATATACACATATACATATACGTATAATTTTACTATAGAATGATAGTATTATTTCGTCATTCATTTTCGTGTTAAACCTTTCTTAAATTATTTTCACGCTTCTACAAATTCTATAACATATGCCATATTATACTGATCTTGTACACAATCATCAATCGATAGTCTATTTTAATTGTGGATAATGTACCCTATTTGATGTAAAATAGAAATATCTGCTTATAATAATATTGCAACATTATTGTTGTCAAATAAACGATGTCTTACCCTGCTTATGCGAAACTTTTAATTTAGACCATTGTGAAAAATTACTTCCGAATGAAACAAGTTGAATACAGAAATACACATTGCAGTACGTTGAATGTATGTATTTGGAAACATGAAACGATATGTTCATACATACGCAGTATCGGTTTAATTATCTGTCCAAAGACAAGATTTTTTTATTTTTGACACCCAGGTTGATTCAACAATACTACTACGGTGTCTTACAGAATCTGAGACAGATTACAGGGTAGTGACAGACCGGGAAAATCCAACATAGTAAATTTGTATTTCTGTTCCACCGGGAATGATGTATTTTATCGTAACTCTTTCCCAAGATTATTTGAAAACGCCAGGTGCTTCGTAAACTCAGCCGTATTTGCTTTTGGAAATAACTGATGCTTGAATGCTGTGTCTTCTCACACTTACACAGAATTTAATGCGCCGTTGGTCCTAAACGCCCTCGGACGTTTCGCTTTTTTTCGTATTTCCCCGGCTGTTAGATCTATAATGTTCGGAATGTCTTTTTGAATTAGTTGGAGTACAATTAGTCTGAACACGATGATTCCTATAGATTATCACAAGCAAGCTTTTTACTTCAAATTAGCGAACAAATGCATGTCTAACTCGTTTCAATTTTTTCGGTCGAAATTTACACAATTTCATAAACGCTGAAATTCGTTCGCCCATGCTCTATAACAACGTAATTTTGTGAGGAGAATGGATTGCAAGTAGTCAAGAGTTGCTGAAAGCGTCGGTCAGAAATGGTCATACGAATCGATTTTGAGACAAGATTTTTTGGTAAAAAAAAAATAAGGCTAACCCCTTTGGATATGTAACGATTTGAATGTACCGCGGGTAGAGTCGAAGTAAGGACCAAGGAAAATTTGGCTCACCAACGAATTACGAGTTATACACCGCGGCTGATCCCACCTTTATTCTGGGAGACGGGACACTCATCTACCAACCGTCCATCAGAACACATCAGGTATGAAAATAAAAAAAATGTAGTGGTACAGTGTCCCGTCAGCCGGTTGCAGTTCAAAATTATCAGAAGACAAATCTTCAAAACAACGAATGGGCATGTCGCCATTAATCACCTGCAGCGGAACGACGATAGAAGATTGAAGAGAAGTGATTCGTGATTGGAGAAGAGACGCTTTGCCCGCAACCACCGCCAACCACCTCCAACGACCACCGCTAACCACGTCGGGTTATGAGGTATAACTAATACATATTTACAGTATTAGAACACATGAAAAGTATTGTGTAAGGATTACCACAATTTTTTAATTGACACATTTTACCAAGAAGATGATGGGAAGATTATAAGAAAATTATAGAAATTTTATCGGCGCATTGAGGGCTACTGAATTTGGGTTTGCGCGAAAAATTAATTCAAATAATTTATTGTAAACATGACTAATTTGGATAATTGTAGATAAAATATAATTACAATTGCCATTGAATATTACAAAAATGTTATATTCACCGTGCACAAATCCTCATCCTCCTCGTCCACCTCGTTCTCCTCGTGTTTCTCGTCCTCCTCCTCCTGGTCCTCCACCTCGTCCACCTCCGTCACCACCAACCACGTCCAACGACCACCGCTAACCACCTCGGGTTATACCTCGAATACTAATGAATATTTTCAGTCTTAGACCACGTCAAAAATATCGTGTATGGATCAACGTAATGTTTCATTGATACATTTTACCAAGGACATTATTGATCAGCGCATTGACAGCTACTGAAGCTGGCCTTGCGCGAAGAATGAATTGAAATGATTTATTGTAAACATGACAAGTTTCAAAAATTTTTGATAAATTATGATTACAACTGCCATTAAATATCATAAAGATGTTATACTCACTGTGCACAAATAGTAACATAGCGCCACGCGAAAATAGCGTGGGATCAACAGGAGAGTAATTGCGAAGGAAAAAGCACCTGCTAAAAAATGTCGAAAACGCGCAGGTTCTCGTTTTTTGGCTGTAACTTTTGATGCGTTGATCGCAGCGTTTGGGACTGCGCCCAATCGATTTCTCTCGCAAAATTACGTCGGAATAGTGCCAGAAAGAATGTATTCCAGCACTTTTCAAAATCGTCAAGATTTTCGCCAAAAATGCAAAGGGGTTAGCCTTACTTTTTTTCCATTTTTGGAGCCAAAATTTTTGGTCTCAGATTCGATTTAAATGACCCTTTCCTGACTAATTGGACCCCCAGGAACCCAGAAAACGCAGCGAAAAGAGCGTGGGATCAACAAGAAAGAAGTTACGAAGGAAAAAGCACCTGCTGAAAAATGTCGAAAACACAGGTTCTGGTTTTTTTTGCTGTCACTTTTGATCCGCTGCTTGCAGCGTATCGGGACTGCGCTTATTCGATTTGTCTCGCGAAATTGCGTCCGAATAGTGCCAAAAAAAATTTATTCCAGCACTTTTCAAATATTAATCCTCACGTAATATTTTTGATGTGTTCTTATACTGAAAATATTTATTGCTATTCTAGGTACAACCCGAGGTGGTTATCGGTGGTTGTTCGAGGTGGTTGGCGATTATTGGAGGTGGTCGGAGGTGGACGAGGAGGAGGACGAACTGAACTGAGTCTCAAAGCCCTGTTGACATAAAAGCAGCTATTCGATAGAAATTATAGTTTATAGTTTACACAGCCCATTGCATGATATTTCATTATAAATACATATTTTTCAATGTATTTAGGAATAATTTATCAAATATACAGAGGTCATGTGCAAATAATAAATGAATTGATTCGACCGCAGTTTGATGTATTCATTAGAGCTTTGACTATAAATTTAAGCTTTGTTACTTCTTTTATTTTATTATGGATAATCAAAAACATTTCCGACTATTCGTGCTGTGGAAGCATGGGGATTAAACCAAATGTAGCAAAAGATTAGAAACAGTGTATGTAGAGTACGGGTATTTTTCTAATAATGCAAATAGAATAGAACACCACGCCTTGCGAATTATCTTTCCAGACAGAGATGAATGATGAATTTTAAGGACTGCATTATCGTTGTTGAATACTCTATGCCTCATGGGAAAAGAGAATCTGTAACGATAAAATTATGCACCGGATCATCGTCGACTTTAACATTTGAAATGTCCTACCATTTTCGAATACCTCCTACCTCACCCTGCCACCTCCCACCATCAATGGCCACTTTCGACCATCCCCTATCACCTTCTGCCAGCGCCGACCACCTCCTACCATTTCCGAACATCTCCAACCATCCTGTTTACCTATATTACTAGATTAGCTATGATATGAAAAGAGAAGAATTATTCATTTCGAAATGGGATTCTATTCGACGCGCGCTCGATGTATTCCATAACATTAGTATTCATAATTATTCCAACAACTTTTCATTTGCTCTCTCGATCTTGAATTTTCATAGGCATAGAATCGAAACGTTGTTTTAGCTGGTCGTAAGTGAAGTATCTGCGTTGGGTAGAGGAGCAGAATTGTTTTTCGAAAAGTATTCGGATGGAAAAAAATTCAGAGTAACTGTAATATATCACGGATGCGCCAATTTTGATTAAGATGAAATGGATACTTCGTATATGAGACGGTATTTAACGCTGCGTAGTGGTTTAAAGACCTAGAAAGGTGATAGGGAGAGAAAGAACGACGCTTCTGAAGAATATATCTTCAGTCAACGGCTGACCATCGAAGGGCATGGCCGCTTGAGTCTGGAATCGGCAGGAGAGACGAAGTGCGTATTTCTTGTATGAAACGTGAAAACTAAAAGCATTATACATCATATCATATCATCATACATCATACATCACACATCATCATACATAGTATTAAAGGTCGAAACCAAAGTTTGGATGTCGGATGTTCAGAAAGTGACGTCACCAATACAAAATCAGCTAGCCGAATTCCTCAGTCGGGAAACAACCGCGCAGTAGAGCGGACGGATGAGAGTCGCGCTCCGCAAATTTCGAGTACCGGGTTCTCAACCTCCCGGATCCCGCGCTTCGGGTCCGCTACGTATTTCGAGTACCGGGTTCTCAACCTCCCGGATCCCGCGCTTCGGGTCCGCTACGCGGTGAAACTCGACTTCCAGGATAAGCGCTCCGTGGTTCCTGGTTCATGTTTACAATAAATTATTTCAATTCGTTTTCCGCGCAACCCCGAATTCGGTAGCCGTCAGTCCGCTAATAAAATTTCTCGACTTCCAGGATAAGCGCTCCGTGGTTCCTGCTTCATGTTTACAATAAATTATTTCAATTCGTTTTTCGCGCAACCCCAAATTCGGTAGCTGTCAGTCCGCTAATAAAATTTCTCGACTTCCAGGATAAGCGCTCTGTGGTTCCTGCTTCATGTTTACAATAAATTATTTCAATTCGTTTTTCGCGCAACCCCGAATTCGGTAGCCGTCAGTCCGCTAATAAAATTTCTCGACTTCCAGGATAAGCGCTCCGTGGTTCCTGCTTCATGTTTACAATAAATTATTTCAATTCGGTTTCCGCGCAACCCCAAATTCGATAGCTGTCAGTCCGCTAATAAAATTTCTCGACTTCCAGGATAAGCGCTCCGTGGTTCCTGGTTCATGTTTACAATAAATTATTTCAATTCGTTTTTCGCGCAACCCCAAATTCGGTAGCTGTCAGTCCGCTAATAAAATTTCTCGACTTCCAGGATAAGCGCTCCGTGGTTCCTGCTTCATGTTTACAATAAATTATTTCAATTCGTTTTTCGCGCAACCTCGAATTCGGTAGCCGTCAGTCCGCTAATAAAATTTCTCGACTTCCAGGATAAGCGCTCCGTGGTTCCTGCTTCATGTTTACAATAAATTATTTCAATTCGTTTTCCGCGCAACCCCAAATTCGGTAGCCGTCAGTCCGCTAATAAAATTTCTCGACTTCCAGGATAAGCGCTCCGTGGTTCCTGGTTCATGTTTACAATAAATTATTTCAATTCGTTTTCCGCGCAACCCCAAATTCGGTAGCAGTCAGTCCGCTAATCAAATTTCTCGACTTCCAGGATAAGCGCTCCGTGGTTCCTGGTTCATGTTTACAATAAATTATTTCAATTCGTTTTTCGCGCAACCCCAAATTCGGTAGCTGTCAGTCCGCTAATAAAATTTCTCGACTTCCAGGATAAGCGCTCCGTGGTTCCTGCTTCATGTTTACAATAAATTATTTCAATTCGTTTTCCGCGCAACCCCAAATTCGGTAGCTGTCAGTCCGCTAATAAAATTTCTCGACTTCCAGGATAAGCGCTCCGTGGTTCCTGGTTCATGTTTACAATAAATTATTTCAATTCGTTTTTCGCGCAACCCCAAATTCGGTAGCTGTCAGTCCGCTAATAAAATTTCTCGACTTCCAGGATAAGCGCTCCGTGGTTCCTGGTTCATGTTTACAATAAATTATTTCAATTCGTTTTTCGCGCAAGCACATATTCAGTAGCTGTCAGTACGCTAATAAAATTTCTATAACTTTATAATCTTCTCATAATCTTTCTCGTAGATTATATCGATAAAAAAATTATATCAAACCTTACACATTATTTTTGATTTGTTCTCATGCTGAAAATATTTATTAGTATTCGGGGTATAACTCGAGGTGGTTGGCGGTGGTCGTTGGGGGTGGTTAGGGGTGGTTGCGGGTAATCGAGGTGATTCAGGAAGGGGGACGAGGATTTGTGCTCGGTGAGTAAAACACTTTTATAATATTTCATGGCAATTGTAATTATATTTTATCTAAAATATTTCAAACTAGTCATGTTTACATTGAATTATTTCAATTCATTTTTCGCGCAAGCACATATTCAGTAGCTATGAATAATCTTGTACAATTTGTTATATTATTAATTGATTAATTAATATTCTTATAATATTTAATCGCAATTGTAATTATATTTCATCTGAAATATTACAAACTTGTCACGTTTACAATAAAATATTTCAATTCATTTTTCGTGCAAGCACATATTCAGTAGCTATGAATAAGCTTATACAATTTATTTGTTATTAATTAATTAATTAATCAATTACTCAATTATATTAATCCTTACACAATATTTTCGATGTGTTCTTATACTGAAAATATTTATTACTATTCAAGGTATAACCTGAGGTGGTTATCGGTGGTTGTTCGAGGTGGTTGAAGGTGGTCGGAGGTGGACGAGGAGGAGGACGAGGAGGACGAGGATTTGTGCTGGGTGAGCAAAACACTTTTATAATATTTGATGGCAACTGTAATTATATTTCATCTGAAGTATTACAAACTTGTCACGTTTACAATAAATTATTTCAATTCATTTTTCGTGCAAGCACATATTCAGTAGCTATGAATAATCTTGTACAATTTATTGTATTATCAATTAGTTAATTAATATTCTTATAATATTTAATGGCAATTGTAATTATATTTCATCTGAAATATTACAAACTTGTCACGTTTACAATAAATTATTTCAATTCATTTTTCGTGCAAGCACATATTCAGTAGCTATGAATAATCTTGTACAATTTATTATATTATTAATTAATTAATTACATTAATCCTTACACAATATTATTGATGTGTTCCTATACTAAAAATATTTATTACTATTCCAGGTATAACCCGAGGTGGTCGGAGGTGGACGAGGAGGAGGACGAGCTGGACGAGGAGGAGGACCAGGTGGACGAGGAGGAGGACGAGGTGGACGAGGAGGAGGACGAGGTGGACGAGAAGGAGGCGGGGTGGGTCGTGGGAGAGGACCTCTCCTCTCCTCAGAGGAGGGGAGGGGGAGGGGCAGGGAAGGGGGAGCGGTGGGCGGGGAGTGGGAAGGGACGGGAAGGGACGGGAAGGGACGGGAAGGGAAGGGATGGGAAGGGAAGGGAAGGGAAGGGAAGGGACGGGAAGGGACGGGAAGGGAAGGGGAGGGAAGGGGTGGCGGGTGGAGGATGGGAGGGAGGGAGGGAGGGGGGGGGGAGGGAAGGCGGGCGGGTGGGCGGGGGGGGGGGGGGGGGGGGGGGGGGGGGGGGGGTGTACTGCTCTATTAACTCTAACGGGCTCGCATCGACATCCGTCCTCCACTCTCTCCCTCCCCCCCCCCCGCCCTCCCTCCCTCCCTCCCTCCCTCCCACCCTCCCACCCTCCACCCACCTCCCCTTCCCCCCCCCTCCCCCCCCCCACCTCTCCCCCTTCCCTGCCCCTCCCCCTCCCCTCCTCTGAGGAGAGGAGAGGTCCTCTCCCACGACCCACCCCGCCTCCTCCTCGTCCACCTCGTCCTCCTCCTCGTCCACCTGGTCCTCCTCCTCGTCCAGCTCGTCCTCCTCCTCGTCCACCTCCGACCACCTCGGGTTATACCTGGAATAGTAATAAATATTTTTAGTATAGGAACACATCAAAAATATTGTGTAAGGATTAATGTAATTAATTAATTAATAATATAATGAATTGTACAAGATTATTCATAGCTACTGAATATGTGCTTGCACGAAAAATGAATTGAAATAATTTATTGTAAACGTGACAAGTTTGTAATATTTCAGATGAAATATAATTACAATTGCCATTAAATATTATAAGAATATTAATTAACTAATTGATAATATAATAAATTGTACAAGATTATTCATAGCTACTGAATATGTGCTTGCACGAAAAATGAATTGAAATAATTTATTGTAAACGTGACAAGTTTGTAATATTTCAGATGAAATATAATTACAATTGCCATCAAATATTAGAAGAATATTAATTAATTAATTAATAATATAATAAATTGTATAAGATTATTCATAGCTACTGAATATGTGCTTGCACGAAAAATGAATTGAAATAATTTATTGTAAACGTGACAAGTTTGTAATATTTCAGATGAAATATAATTACAATTGCCGTCAAATATTATAAGAATATTAATTAATTAATTAATAATGTAATAAATTGTATAAGATTATTCATAGCTACTGAATATGTGCTTGCACGAAAAATGAATTGAAATAATTTATTGTAAACGTGACAAGTTTGTAATATTTCAGATGAAATATAATTACAATTGCCGTCAAATATTATAAGAATAATAATTAATTAATTAACAATATAATAAATTGTATAAGATTATTCATAGCTACTGAATATGTGCTTGCACGAAAAATGAATTGAAATAATTTATTGTAAACGTGACAAGTTTGTAATATTTCAGATGAAATATAATTACAATTGCCATTAAATATTATAAGAATATTAATTAACTAATTGATAATATAATAAATTGTACAAGATTATTCATAGCTACTGAATATGTGCTTGCACGAAAAATGAATTGAAATAATTTATTGTAAACGTGACAAGTTTGTAATATTTCAGATGAAATATAATTACAATTGCCGTCAAATATTATAAGAATATTAATTAATTAATTAATAATGTAATAAATTGTATAAGATTATTCATAGCTACTGAATATGTGCTTGCACGAAAAATGAATTGAAATAATTTATTGTAAACGTGACAAGTTTGTAATATTTCAGATGAAATATAATTACAATTGCCGTCAAATATTATAAGAATAATAATTAATTAATTAACAATATAATAAATTGTATAAGATTATTCATAGCTACTGAATATGTGCTTGCACGAAAAATGAATTGAAATAATTTATTGTAAACGTGACAAGTTTGTAATATTTCAGATGAAATATAATTACAATTGCCGTCAAATATTATAAGAATATTAATTAATTAATTAATAATGTAATAAATTGTATAAGATTATTCATAGCTACTGAATATGTGCTTGCACGAAAAATGAATTGAAATAATTTATTGTAAACGTGACAAGTTTGTAATATTTCAGATGAAATATAATTACAATTGCCATGAAATATTATAAAAGTGTTTTACTCACCGAGCACAAATCCTCGTCCACCTTCATCTCCTTGTCTTTCTTCCACCGCCGATCACCCCCAACAACCACCGATAACCACCTCAGGTTATACCTTGAACAGTAATAAATATTTTCAGTATAAGAACACATCGAAAATATTGTGTAAGGATTAATATAATTGAGTAATTGATTAATTAATTAATTAATAACAAATAAATTGTATAAGCTTATTCATAGCTACTGAATATGTGCTTGCACGAAAAATGAATTGAAATAATTTATTGTAAACGTGACAAGTTTGTAATATTTCAGATGAAATATAATTACAATTGCCATCAAATATTATGAGAATATTAATTAATTGATTAATAATATAATAAATTGTATAAGATTATTCATAGCTACTGAATATGTGCTTGCACGAGAAATGAATTGAAATAATTTATTGTAAACGTGACAAGTTTGTAATATTTCGGATGAAATATAATTACAATTGCCGTCAAATATTATAAAAGTGTTTTACTCACCGAGCACAAATCCTCGTCCGCCTTCCTGAATGACCTCGATTACCCGCAACCACCCCTAACCACCCCCAACGACCACCGCCAACCACCTCGAGTTATACCTCGAATACTAATAAATATTTTCAGCATGAGAACAAATCAAAAATAATGTGTAAGGTTTAATATAATTTTTTTATCGACATATTTTACCAAAAAGATTATGAGAAGATTATAAAGTTATAGAAATTTTATTAGCGCACTGACAGCTACTGAATTTGGGCTTGCGCGAAAAACGAATTGAAATAATTTATTGTAAACATGAACCAGGAACCACGGAGCGCTTATCCTGGAAGTCGAGTTTCACCGCGTAGCGGACCCGCGCAGAAACTACACAGTGCTTGGTCAAAAGTCACGAGGTCACGAACCTGTACAGCCGAAACTACGCAAAATTACTCCCGGAGGTCAAAAGTCATCAGGTCAAGTACCTGGACAGCCAAAACTACGGAGCGCTTGTTCTGGAAGTCGAGTTCCTGCAGGTAGTGGACCTTGAGCGCAAAAACTACGGAGCGCGTGTCCTGAAAGTCGTGTTTCACCAGGTAGCGGACCTGGAGTAAAGAAATTACGGAGCGCTTGTCCTGGAAGTCGAGTTTCACCGCGTAGCGGACCCGAAGCGCGGGATCCGGGAGGTTGAGAACCCGGTACTCGAAATACGTAGCGGACCCGAAGCGCGGGATCCGGGAGGTTGAGAACCCGGTACTCGAAATTTGCGGAGCCCGACTCTCATCCGTCCGCTCTACTGCGCGGTTGTTTCCCGACTGAGGAATTCGGCTAGCTGATTTTGAATTGGTGACGTCACTTTCTGAACATCCGACATCCAAACTTTGGTTTCGACCTTTAATACTATGTATGATGATGTATGATGTATGATGTATGATGTATGATGTATGATGTATGATGTATGATGTATGGTGTACGATGTATGATGATATGATATGATGTATAATGCTTTTAGTTTTCACGTTTCATACAAGAAATACACACTTCATCTCTCCTGCCGATTCCAGACTTAAGCGGCCAGGCCCTTCGATGGTCAGCCGTTGACTGAAGATATATTCTTCAGTGAACGGCTCGGCTAATAACGCTGCCGTTCAGCGACAGTTGGATGATGAAAAATTTCGCTCGTATCTTTCAAATGTGTCTTAAAATACACTCGAAGTTTCAAGAAGCTTCGTTCTATCTCTCCCTATCAAAAAAAATAAATAAAAATCACCGGTAATCACCTTTTTAGGTCTTCAAATCAGGACATCATAAATATGTATACATTCTTCTCTCGGGTACCTATACTTTATTAAATCACTGTTTTGCTACGAATTTAGGAAGAAATTTATTCTCATTAATAATTTCTTGTATCGCTGACAAGTCGGTAAGTCCACACAGGCTAAATACTGGCTTGGGCTAACCGTTGCGAAGACTGTGTTAGTGGGAAGGTGAATGCAGCCAGCATCATGTCGAAATCGGCAACTCTCTGATGTTCTGCAATAAGTTCTCAACTCTACCGTTGGAACATCTCAGGGGACGTAAGCTGCACGACGATTTTCGGTTGTCTCACCAAAGCCCATTAGGGCAACTGTTATTATATTCTTCAGTCCACGCTCATCACGCACCATTCAATCGATTTTCGAAAAAAAATCTCACACTTTAAGAATCCATCTTAAACAACACTGTAACTTCTTTCAATTTTTGTAACACGGTCAAGGTGTTCTCTCAAAAACGCTGGATTCAATTTTTCCAGCCGCCGTATAGAAGTAAGAAATCAAAAGAAAACTATCCCCTGTGGTTTCGAGTCACTGTATAACTTACAATCTTAAATCGGAAAGATGATCTTAAAATGCTCAGTATTTGAATCCAAAATGAAACAATGCGTAATAATGTACTCAATACACGAACACTTAACATCTACCAATGATTTTTATTGTTCAGACGATATTTGAATTTATTTCATTGATGTTATTCCACAGACCCAATCAGTTCTACATTTGAAGATGGGTGACATGTTACATTTTCTCAGTTAATAAAAAATAACTGTTTTGATGATGGTGGTGCCAACGTATCGTTGTCACCACGACACATTAACAGCGCTGGCATCGACGGCTTGAGCCGCAGCGCAGCAACCTCACTCCGTTACTGTCGGTGATCCACAGCGTTCGCGTTTCTTTATCGCGCAGTACGTTCTGAGGCTGGCTTTAATCGTGAACGTCCAGAACGAGCTGCATACGATTTTGACATGGTTGCGATAAAAGGGCGTAAAAATACGAACAAAAATCCTCCAATATTCAGCCATGAATTTGTTATACAAAATCATGCCGACATCGTGTCGTGCGTGGCTATGGTATTTGTCGTCGGTTTAATGGTACAGGTGAGTAAAGAATAGAACGATTTTCGAACGGTAGCTATCATTTGACGTATTCATATATTTACCTAGCAATTCATCCCAATACATAATATTCCAGTGATATAATTGAACACTTTACTCACTCGAATCTTCCACGTCCCTTTAAAATTGAATCTAATCACTTGAATCTTAATTATTAAGCGTAAACTTTCGTTTGATCGCGCCATATGTTATGATAATTGATGTACGGAGCAAACATTACCGGCTTAATTTCTAATATTTATTGAATAATGTTTTTCATGAAATACAGAATTACCCTTAATTTTATTACATCTACGTTATTACCAATAATGTTTAATTGAATTTTTTTACTACAAATAACCATTTTATCACACTTAAAATGCATTCCATAAATTAATTTTCAAGAACGAATACTGTTGCCCAGAACCTTTCCAGTTATTTACTGTACCGTTATTTGTTCCATTAACCTATTTTCTCTCCATTTTTCGACCTTATTCTCTTCAACTTTCACTTAACTCTTGTATTATTTATTATTTTCATTTACAAAGTTAAGGTCAGCATACATGTACTACGATTTATCAACCACATCATTATCAATACTATTTTTTAAATAAATGTTACCTCTTAATTTTTTCCTATGGTATTCATGTCATGCAACATTGCTTGTAAGTATTCTTATAAAGCTCTATATCGTTTTGTATCTTCCAATAGGTCACATCACCCTTAGCATATACATTTATTGCTGTTCATCATAATGTGTCGGCATCTTCAAACCCTGGAGAAATGCCGTCCCCCGAAAAGTACACAACAGGGTGGAAAGATGCCTGTGCAGTCTTCTTTTATTTTCTCATCACGATTGTTATGCATGCAGTCATTCAAGAATACATATTTGATGTAAGTTGCGACATACACTTACATTACTTTTAAGTATGTAACTACTATAGCTATGCATATATTTCATAATCCAACATCCAGAAACATAGTTTGTAATAATAATAATATGTATAAAATGCTGTTCATTTCAGAAAATCACTAAACGTCTTCATCTAAGTAAAATAAAGCTCTCCCAATTCAATGAATCCAGTCAATTGATTGTGTTCTATCTCTCCTCTGCTATTTGGGGGACAGACATCATTATCAGGTAATAAAGTAGATTCAATCTGAAAAGGACTATCGATCTGCTGATAGCATATTTTCTAATTATTCTCATAATATTTTACAGGACTAAATTGATGTGTACATAATGTATATTCCATTTTGTAGAGAAAATTTGTTGCTCAACATTACATCTCTTTGGGACGACTATCCAGCGCTATTATCCTTCTCTCTGAAGCTGTTTTTTATCGGACAGTTCGCTTACTGGCTCCATTGCTATCCAGAACTGTATTTCCAGCGTGCTAAGAAAGAGGAAATTTTCCCACGAGTTATACAAGCCACTATTGGTCTACTCTTCACGTTTGGAGCGTACTTTTTCAAGTATGTATTTCTAATTTTTATGCAAATTCTATTTCGTGTCCAGACCATGATTTTTCAAATATTTTACATCAAATACTAACAGTATATGTTTATTGCATTCAAACACCTGAGATTTGCACATGATGAAGCATATGAGATACTTCTATTACCCTAATATTATTCATAATTTTAAATAAACACTATGGATGTGTAAAATTACAGCTTCCAGCAAGTGGGTGTTATTTTGTTGGTCCTACATTACGTGGGAGATGCGTTACAGCACAGTGCTCGCATAATACAGTTTGTTGATCGTAGTGAAAGCGGTACACGACGTAAGTTCGAAAAATGAAATTTTATTTCCCATTAACTTTTCTACTTTATCTTATTCTGAATTATTACTCCTCAACTAATACGTTAGGTTTGTCTTTCATTTTCAAAACATTAATAACTAAATTTTATTCAATTTTCAGTTGCCTTTTTAATTGCCAATCCAGTATTCATTTCTGTCCGGATTATTTCAATTGGAGTAGCAGCTCTGGTATTTTTCTATGGGTTACCACAAACCGAAACATCTCTGGATTATGCCACTGGCAATTTTAATGTTTCCATTGTTCGGTACACAGCTTTGGTTGGAATAGTCTTATTTCAGGTCGACCGTTTATATAGGTTTATTAAAGAGCATCTGCAACGCTCCCGAGAATCAAATGCCCCAATTGTCAGCAAGTTGAAGACCAAACAAAAACCTAAAAAGAAAGAGGGTGAGCCTTATTGTCATTCTTAAAATTATTTCCAATTATTTATAAGTGCAACACTGACATATCGTACTGAATCTTGTTCTGTGATTAGTGAAGGGCATGATTATTTCATTTCTTCTAGGTAAAAAATCAACTCAGTCTGAAGATGACGATCTGCCAGAAGTTGATCAGGCAACAAACAAGAACTTAAGATCTCGTACTGCTGGAAAAGCGAAATAAAAGAACATATCAACAGCAAGATTTAATGCTGGGGTTCTTCAACACGTTCGTCGATAATGTTGACGAGTGTCATATACATGTATACATTTGCATTGATGCTCATATTGTACATACAATAGGAAAGAAAATATGAGAGAGAATATTATTTTCAAATAAGTATTTTCAATTGGAAATGAAGCATGTATATCAACCATTCAATAGAAATATTTCATCGAATAGTAGAGAATATCTACCTTACTATTATACCTATGCATCAATTTTTTATCGTTCAAATAAATATTACTTTTTAAAAAATTGAGAATTTCTTGATTGAAGAGATTTCTTTGATGAAATGGAGGTTCTTATTTTATTTTATTAATATTTTTATAACAGGTGATATTTTTAATCATTTTATTATTACTTGCTGGCTTTTCACTAAATCATACAATATTTAGAGTAATCATCGATTAATTACGAATATTGGAAGGTAACTAACGTCAGTCAGAATTGTTAGCAAGTTATGACTTAGCTTTCCAAGTATCTCTAAGACGCATGTAATTTGTAATATTCCGGTTAATAGCAGTGCAATTAATTCAATTTTACTGTAAATTGCTGTACTCAAAAACGCTTGATTGTCTTATATTTACATACGTGTGGATGGCTAATATAACAAATTATTGTTGATATATATAAATGCATTTTTAACTTATTTTATTCTATTCGATATCAAGTATCCATAAATTCTTAACCTGCTTATACAATAATATATTCTGTAGTGTTGATCTCCTTCGATTGTTTTATTTGCGTTTATACAAACTCTTTTAACATATTATTATATTTTCAAACTTGCATGCTAGGTCACGAGTATTATCATTGTCATTGATCCGTGCTTTCTTACGACTCTATTTAGGCAACTTGTCTATTATCTGCTAGTTTCAATTTATCATTGAAACTTTCACTCCTCGAAAGAATGAACTATACTTGCAATAATTTATGCTGCGAACAGGAATTTGTATTTTAAAATGATATTCAACATTCGCAAGAAGACAAGTCTTTCCAAGCAGACTCAGGAAATATTTGGAATGTCACTATTAGTAAATCAAATGTTATTAGTTATATCTTTATCGTTATTGAGTAATAACTATAGATATAGTATCTAATTAACATGCATGTATGGTTGAACTGAAAATAAATAACCATGCATAATGATAATGATCATCAAGACCTGGAAAAATTATTTTCCATTCTTCAGGGTTTCACTCCGTTTTTATAAACCGGAAAAGTCTGTACGGCGGCAAAGCAACGTGAAATATTATTATTCCGAAAATTTGTTGCAGTTCGAAGTTCACAAAGTACAGAACAAGATTATATTTTTCACATAGATAATTGCTCATCACAATTTACAAGAAGTTACACCCATAACTACACTAGTAAATTAGCGGTAATCACAACTACATGCATTCAAAATTCGCTAGGAAAAGCGCCATTACAGGCTTCTACTTTTCGGACATTCCGAGCACAATGCAACGTTGAAATACCGACTCGGTACTAGGAGAATATATCTGCCAAGGAGCTAGTATACTAGGAGGTAGCCGAAGTTGATTGCTGGCTAGTAGCTCCGCCCGTAACGAAAATGGGTGATGACCGTGGCTACACCTTCGGTCGCGTCTTCGGTAATTTATTTCGTTGCGCAGTCGACTAAGGGGCGGGGCTTCAATCGTTTTCTAGTATTACAAGCTCTTGGCTCCTTGCTTAATATATTCTCCTAATACTGAGTTGACGTTTCTGCGTCAAATCGGGTCCAGAAAGTCACGAACAAATAAGATCCTCGAATTGGAGGGAGAACTGTTTGACCGGAGGTAAAAACGGAGTTTATATATAATAAATAATACTCACGTATCGGAAATGGGTTATTAATTTTTATTGATGACATTTCGCTGTAAGATGTTAACAGTAAAATATGACCCAAGTCTTATTTAATTTATTAAGGGTACTTAATAAATATATGTATATCAAGTAGTATGTAGTTTGGTTTTTATATAAAAACATAATATATACAGACATGGATAAATTGAAAAAACATCACTTGATACGTTTGATCACGATTAAAAATTAGGGGATCGCGTTACATAAGGGTAATTATTCATTATTAGTAAGCACGGATGGTTACTGCAGCATATGAACAATTCGGAGAATCGTAATTTATTCATGACTTTATTCATAATAATAAGAATAATAATCATACTTCGGATTTAGATACCTATATCAGCTTGCTAATAATATTTTCTCTTTTTAAAAAATATAAATATCAAGCAAAGCAGCTTTCAGGATGTTATGTAATGTTGTTTTCTCTCATTCAACTGTTCATTATTTATCAATTTCTTTACATTCATTTTTTACGTTTTTCTTAATGCTGAATCAACAAATCGTTTCGTTCGAATAATGTACGACATTCGCATCGATAATCTTAATATTAGTGACTAAATTGTTATATCTTGGTTGCTGCTACTGTACTGTTACAAATCAAACACAGCGAACACACTTAAAGTTGACTTCATGCCTTATTTTAATTAATATTGTCATTATGGACAGTTTCTTCAACTCTCAATGCTGTTGTTATAGCGAATTAATAAATGCGTGCATTTTACAATTTTCGATGGTTATTTTTGTGTAAGGTTGTGAATTTACTTAAGTATTACCAAATTAAATCATCACTGATTCCAGGATAAGTTAAAAACGTCGATATGTCGTATGGTTATTGTTACGTTTTTTTAAAATAGTTTTTCCTTATAAGGTTGACGAGTAGAACGAAAGTTATTACGATAGAAATAAATTAGTCAATGTTAAAGATCACAAAAAACTTGTAGAAGAATGGTATTACGAAATGGTTTTAACAACAGAATACGTACACTTATACTCGAAGTGTCTTTTTAAAAGTATTGAAATTCAGTACTACTGTTTGTGACATTACATTACAGTTTGTTTGCTGTTAGTGACGATAGTTGGATAAATACTAATTGTAAGATCGAAAATAGTGGAAACTTCAATGCTGTGGAAAGAGAAGATTTTTCAAAGTTATGGCACGATATATAGTTGTTTATTAATCTAAATGCTAGTAATTGTCCAATAATCATTCGTCATGTACAAGGCCTCTCGTCTTTTCTCAGCACAGCATTAAAAGTTAGTTTAATCCTTGGCTAAAATCGTGAATATCTAAACGACCAATCATCTATTCTCACCTTGCCGAACAAAATATTTATGGCAATTACACTGTAAGCTGATCACTAATATATGTATACCAATCAATCACTTTCAAGTATATATAATAACTAGCAACATGTTATTTACTATCTATATAATGTGACCTTGAAATTATCTCAAATATTAGCTTATATTTTTTTATCGTACACATGCCAACCAATAATCTTCTTAAAATTCTTGAAAAAATTTAAGAAAAATCAAACAAATAAATCGAACGACAGTAATTTTTCCCGATCCCCATTTTTTCAAACTTCTTACATTACTCGTTGATCAAAACATGCAATTTGACTACTATTGGATTCATTTGAGTAATCTGATTCCTACATCAACTGGTAGCCTGCAGAGAAAATTCAATGTCGTTAGATTTTAAATAAATGTATATTTATGTTTGTAAACGTAGAAGAAAAGATTATATTTGATTGAAGATAATCAAATGCGTATAATTAATTTTGATGTAAAAATAGGTATAACATGCTCTTTGGAGATATTGAAGCACTAAATAAGATGTTTATTGACTTGCTGTGACAAATGAGGAACATTTGCCCATCATTTCGGGTTATATTTTTTTCCATCTTGCTTGATTGAATTAAGTCTAAGGCTGGATTTAACTATTGTGCATGGCAAATAAAAATAATTTAGAAAACATAAGGTAAACAAATTTGTAAAAAAAAGAAACTATTCTAGAACAAAATTTTAACAACAAGAAAAAAATTAATCGTAGTTTTACTGACTAAAACTCTTTTATTAATTGCTGCTAGGCCATGGAATTCACAATACGTCGCATAGATTCTCAATAGGTTACTACTCAAATGTCATATTCCATAGAGCACATATACGCACAATGTTAAATGATAATAATCATTTAAACGTGATTTCTGACAGTGTTATTTAAATACATATGGTTGAATCTTGTCATAATTATTACGTATCACATTCCGTGGTTATTCAAAGCGTTTGTTTATGTTGAAAGAAGAAAAGAAAAAACTTTCAAAATCATCAATACTGTAAACCAAGTAGAATTTGTGACTAAACTCAGTTTCTAAGAGTTCATAAGAAAAAAAAAAAAAAAGAGAGAGAGAAAGTGATTTCATCATAGGCTGGTCACACAGTTCAACTTTAATACAGCAGCATACACAATTATGTGGCGTTGCGTTTGCAAATTTATAAGATAATTACTACTACATTAACTTTACTGAAGGTTGGTAGGAAATACTCGTAACAAACTATTCCTCTTTATGGAAACCAGTATGTTTTATGATTCAAACAATCGGTACAGACACGAGCGATGTAGAGTTTCCCCAAGGAGAAATTTTCTTTCTTTCTAAAAGAACCAATAAAATCTTAGTTTAGAAATTCATCGTCATAGTTTCACCCTTTTTTTAAATGTCTACTAACAATTCCAAATAAATACGTGCATTTGCGAGTTTAGTCTGTTTTTCGTACAGAGATTTTGCGATTCTAGTGACTCCCTAATTTTCTACTAAATAATTATCATCGCCATAAAGTGTCAGTACAGATTGGGCATCGCCTTATAAAACTTACTACGAACAGAACAATCATATTAATTTTAATATGGACTTGTATTAAATGAGTAACTATGAACAACAGCGGGCATAATAGTAATAGTAGTCGTAGTAGTAGTAGTTGCAGTAGTAGTAGTAATAGTAGTAGTAGTAGTAGAAGTAATAATAGTAGAATTAGTTGTAGTACTAATACATACTACAATCTTACGCGGATGTAACATTGATGTATAACTATATGACAAGTGCCATATCCTTCTTGTTAGGAAGATTAACTTTTTTTCCTTGCCACAAACTGTTGTGTATCGTAAATGCGTCAATAGTTACGGTCAAATGCTTAGTATGGACCTGCGAAAAGCACTTCCCACCTGAGTTGTATCTGAAAGAAAATGAAACCATGATGTGAACAGGATTATCATATATCGTTCGTAGAACAGAGATCTAACTTAGGTAATGTTGACCGGTAGAAAAGCGAAGTAAGTCCAAAAATACTGTTTCAAGTCAAGTGGGGAAAAAGGTGGCGAATTGCTTACGGAATGATTGAATTAGTGAAATCATAACGTATTTTTTTAGGGTGAAGTACAATACGAAAAATAACAATCGTACTTGAAAAACTTGTCGAACATTCTGTCGTTGACCTGCTTTGGTCCGGTGCCGTAAAGTTTAGAAACTTCTTCCTTGTCAGGACAGTACGAGTAGAGAGCTCTGAATTGGCAACCGGCATCTCTGAAGAGAATAAGAAAGTGCTTGCTTTCCGATCTGGATATTTCATCCAGTACCCTCCTTTTAGCTTCTTTATTCACTGTTCCGGGGAATACACAGTATTCTACAGCATTCAACATAATTCCTCTATTTGACTTAGTGGTAGGTTGTTTGTATAATCGTGGACCTGTCAAGAACAAAGACAGACAGAGGTAGATAAGTGGTAGATACACATAAGTTAGCCTGGAAGAAAAATGTAAACTACTTTCTTACCATTATAATCCATCATTGAACTAGGAGTACTGCTAATATCACTGCTTCCGTCATCGAACATCCTTCGTTTTGTCATAAGGCCTGGAGGAAGTGATCCGGGGCCAGATGGTGACGGTAGATGCCTCATACTGCCCATTCCTGGACTCGGTGCGCGTCTCGGAGGTGTCGCCCTGCCCAGCCCACTGTCCGTATCTGTGTACCGATACATCATACTGTCTTGATCACTACTCGAACCTGTGAACGCAAGCCTTAATATTTGAAGATGGAATACTCGCAGGAGCGAATAAAACTGGCAAGAAAATATCTAGTGGCAAGTTGCTTCTTTCTATCTGTTTTTTTTTAGATAAGTATTTACAGAACATTACATTACACAGTTAGTAACAAGTGTTTGAGAGATTTTCTACGAATTCTTTTTCATTTGGAGAATAAGTACATATACTATATCCATCTTCATTGCTTGCATTGTTCAGAAGAACTCATAACATACATATCGATATCATAAGGTAATTTTTACAGCAGAATTATTTTCATCATTTTAAAGCACGTTAATTGTTGCTGAGTTAAATAATTCGATATTTCATGACAATTTCCGCATACCCAATGTACACACATTTAGTTTACATGAAAAGCTGATGAATATTATTCTTATGAATAAGAAATTTTCTATGCTCAATTAAATATTGATATAACATGTGGAACTTTCAGGTTTATGATTAATGGTCTGTGCTATTCAATGTGGTATAACTTATTATCACATACTTTTTTGAAAAATAGTCATAGTTTATAGACAGCATTTATTTATTCCAGTGCGATTATAGAATTTCTCAAGTTGTTGACTCTTTATGTTACGAATACTTTGTACATCAAATTGTGAATAGCTGATTGCATAATAAATAAGTAGCTGTTCATGGTCTATTTTTTTGTTGTTTTACTATTTAAATACCATTTGACTATAAGAACCAAGTACTTATTTATGATTATTTTTACTGTAGAAGAGAACATGGGAACTAAAACGTAAATAATGGCATTTGACTATGTAATTTTTCCTAACTTTTTCTTTGTTGTTTCCACACATATTCGTCTATATCGAAAGATTGACTAGCTATTATTATTAACAATTAATACCTGAAACAAATGTAGTACATGAAAGACTGAACAACAAATTATCAAGAACTCGAAGAAGAAGCATGACAATATTAACGATGTAAAACCTAACTATGAGAGAAAAATAACACCAAATATTAGACTGGAACCACCGACCTTGATCTGAAATACAACGATTATACAATAACCCATAACCGGTGCTATACAGTGACCAAAGCCCGACAAGCTTCAACTGAACATCTGCAGCTACGCTAGCAAATAAATTTAATATCCTGAAACTAAGGTCAAAGTCTCACTAGTGGTATTACATAATAAAAAAAAACCTTTGTTACTGGGTTAATACTATGCAGATAATAACAATATATATTTTATTATATACATAGTATAGGAATAATTAGCATGTTTAAGGTGTCCTGAGAATAGGAATACCATTACCGTTACCATAATTTTGTGGGAAAGCAGAGTCTAGTTTGGAAGTTATTAATGAGACTTTGGCTATGAATAGAAACAGTGCAATTCGTGTATATATAATATATTGTACATATGTATATATCTCGTGCATTCCACAATAATCGAACTAATGTGTGCGAATATATAATGCCATACTATCAAAGAAAAAGGTATGCTGAATAATATTTTTACTAGTACAAACTGTCAAGATATTCATATGCTTTTTATGCTAATTTTTTACTATCGAAATGAATAATCACTTGGAAAACGTTCAATGCATCTCTTGTATGTTCCAAGAAAATAAAAATTAACAAGACATTCTGTAAAATGTTGCTTGAACTTCAAAATCGATATACCTTTCTTAATATTTCAGTAAATTTAGACTTGATTTTAAAATATTTTCCTTAAAGGTAGATGACAAAATTTAATTTATATGTCAGACTAATTCAAAAACTATTTAGTGTTACTTTGATTTGAGAAATTTATACCACTTCTGAGTGAAATATCAGTTACATACTGCACATCAACCATAATGTTGATTGATTGAATTTTGGTACGTTTTCTAGAAAAAAATAAAATATTACGCATGAACTGTATCCACAATTCCATATACCATATTCATGGTATGATAGAGCACTTGTGAA
This sequence comes from Neodiprion pinetum, assembly GCF_021155775.2. NCBI lineage: Eukaryota > Metazoa > Arthropoda > Insecta > Hymenoptera > Diprionidae > Neodiprion > Neodiprion pinetum. Next base: position 33,507,102 of record NC_060233.1, on the reverse strand, counting down.
AGTTTAGAGCTTTATGGAAGACGTAATTTCAGAACTATTAATTCACCCGTGAATCATATAAAAAAGTTCGAGATAGATGTAGAAAAACAATGTCTCGTTTATTGTGGAATATACACATGTAGGGTATACCAATATGACATACGTGTACAACTGCCACCTGTGCGTTTAACCTGAGACACCATGCAACTACAATATGTATATACATAGTAGCCTACTACAATTTTACGGTGTAAAGAACATACATGTATATTCATATACATATACATATACGTATATGAAAATTGTTGCACGATAGAGAAAAAGGGGTAAACGTATGTATTCCAATTCACTGTTCTCCTTACCACACAAATTCATCAACGAATTAGACTTTCTCCCCTTAAAGTTTTGGTAAGTTGGGTATTTAGGCCTGCCTCTAACTTGTTGCTGAGGCTCCTGTGCATCTGTAATAACGTAACGTTTCCGTTGTTACACCGGCGAGACCGAGGTAGTGCCAATAATACATTTTTTGGGGAAATGCTTTTGTTGTGCATTTCTTTTTTCTTAGTACTCTTAGTATAATAGCCAAAAGATGACAATATTTCCATACAGGCCATTCCATAAGTTACACATGGGTATAATAAATAAGATTCATGTAATGACAACCATGAAAATAACAATAATAATAATAAATATACCAATCGGTGCAAATGGTGCATAACAATGTTCCGCTCTAAAATCAACAGGGTTTTCTACAGGCGCCACTACTGAATAATAACTCATACCCGAAATAACCATACACACAATCATTGATAAATGATCAAAAGGTTTCATTTTGTGTTCTTGTTTGTTTTGTTTAAATATCAGCAGGGTAGATATAGGTAGGTAGGTAAGTGGGTATTCATATACATGGCGATCCATACATGATAGAGATTCCTGAAACAGCTCTACTCTTATAATACCAAAGGTCAAAAAACGATCAATCCATTCTCCATAAACTTTTTCGCTTACTTACTAAACTTACCTCGTGATGTTTTATAAGAACCACGACGACCAAGTTGATTAACGCTACGACATGGAGAAGATCCTCTACCATCATCTGGCGAATCTACAGAAGAAACTAAAATAGATCGCTATTATTACAATGAGTTATTATTTCGCCATTTGAGTTCTATTGCTAGATAAGTTGTATACAAATATTATACGTATGAATAAATTTTCATAATGTAACTGCACTCAAACCATGCTTATACAGAAAAAAATAAATAACATCTAATTATACCGAGGGAAACAAAAACAAACTAAAAATTAACTATGACAAACAACTCAACAAAATCTTGATTACTCAACCGAATTAGAGAATAGCATCAACATCATCAGGTGTTTTAACGTGATAAAAATATCATAAAGTTGGTGAAGGGAAGCAACTTTCCATGACCTTATGCGTTTGGTAATAGATATAAAATTTTGCGTAAATTATAAAAATGTAAAGGATAAAATATTATTAAGACTTTTGTCAAGTTGTTGGTATCTGTGTAATTGTTTTACAAGGTGAGAGGAGTGAAAAGTGTGTGTACTGCGTACCCCTAAGGCTGCCACCTCGATAAAGGGGACCTGAGCGACGGTCATCAAGGTGGGCGGCAGTAAGACTATCCTGAGAGCCACGATAGTAGTCCCGTCTCATCGTTGGGGATATCAGCGACGCTATGGTAAGTGTGTTAGTGCACAACAATTTTTTTTACTGAGTTTTCTATCATAGTCTAGTTGATAAAGTCAAAATCGGAAGACTTGCATTTCTGGTGTCATCAATCCAGGTTATCGAATTTTATTATGGAACCGTACAGAAATGATTATAGATTCATTAATTTGTTCATTAGCCGATTTTCAATTGATTTCAAATCTAGTCACATTTGTTATAAGATCTTTAATCTATTGCATGAATTCAGACTAATTTCACAACATTGGTCAATTTATTTATTAAATCTGTACTAAGTAGAATCGCGTTTTGTCTGATAATGTAGAGTTTGTTCAATCATCAAAGCAAGTAGAGAAATGTAAATAATAATAGCAGATAAAATATAGGCAACATGATGTATGTATTGCAATAAACTAGTGTAATCAAGAAAACATTCAGCGCTGTGAAGATTTAGCTAATAATAGAACATACATGTACAAACGATAAGTTTTTTTTTTTTACGTAGTATTGTCACAAATATTGCTAAATTAAAATTGCTTTAGTGTCAACTTTATCATGCAGGAAACGTGTACTTGCAACATCAATGTGCATTATATCAACGTAGTTAAAACATTTGGGTATATTTAGTACCACATTATGCATATAATTGATCACTCGTTGAAAGGAAACCTATCCAAATTATAAAAGTACCCTTAGTATCAGTTGAAATTTAAATAAAATTTCAATCTTTGTGGTTTTACGAATGTGCTTAGTTTCAATGGCGTCAATTAATGCGAGTAGAGAACACATCACATCGGACGTTGGTGAATAATTTTTCGATTAACTCACCAGTGCTAAGATTAGATGAAGATCCTTTTTTCCCCCGGCTTGGCGTCAAGGTTCCAGAATCTAAATCAGCACCCGCATCCACATGAATTGTTTTCGGTCGAGGACGACTGGGTGTGGTTTTGTTACGTAGCTTTGTTGGCTTTATCGCATTCAAGAGTTCTTTGTCAATGATTTTACCCTGAAATTGAAGAGCAGAATGAAAACGTACATCCCACTAATTGTAAGTTGAATAATGTTACGATTCGAAAGAAAAAAAAATTATTAGATCACTCAACATTTACAGAATTACCTCTTTCTCTGCTTCTTCAATCGCCTTTTTAAGCTTATATTGTTCAAGAATCGCAGCTCTCTTCTGTCTTTCTTCCTCCTTTTTACGTGCCCTTTCTTCCATTTTCAACTTTTCTTGTTCTTTGCGAGTTTGCGCCTCAGCTTCTTTTTTCTCCTTCAATTCTTCCTGCTGTTGTCGCCGTTGCAATGACAGCAGCATTATTCGTTCTTTCTTCTTCTCCATTTCATCCAGTGAGTTCTAAAAGTATAATTACTGTCTTCAAAGATTGACAAACGATAACAGAATATAGACTTATTAATAGTATAAATAAAACATGTGCGAAAATGAACAAAGATATGCAAATGTACAATGACATACAGGATCTGGATTGGCTAGTTGAGTTCCGATAACAAGTCCAATTCCGCTTCCCTGTCGGCTAACTGAAGTGTTATCCTTCTGTCTATCTCTCTGACGTTCTCTCTCCATTTCTCTTTGCATGTCCCTATCTCGAATTTCTTGTCGTTGTTGCTCTCTCTCTTCTGCTTGCTTGATCCTTTCTCTTTCCAAATCTCTTTGAGCCTCAAGCTGCCGCTGCCTTTCTGCAGCACTGGCTGGTGGAGATTCAGGTCTAACGGTAAAGTCTTCTTGCTCGATATAGGAAGAAACGGTCCTTTCCTATTTGGAAGAAGATAGAAAAATAATAACAAGAAAAATGGGTTGGCATTACTTGTATTTTCATTGGTTTCACTGACTACCTTCTTCGGAGACGTTCTTTTTTGCCCAAGTGCTGGCTTAGGCTTTTTGGGTGCGTCGTTATCGAATGATATGTAGAATCCCTTCTCTCCAGGATCTGTGGTATCAAATGCTGACACTTCGGGCGTTGCACATGGCGGAGACGCTGATTCTCGTAGCGACGAATGCGGTTGAAAAGAGTTTCTAGATATCGAAGGTCTCGTGGGTGAGGGTTTTCTGTACGTTCTACTGCCTGATGTGATATTCAAGCCACGAATTCCGTGTGAGAGATCGTCATCGTTTCCTAAATAATATTAGCGTATATTCCAAACACTACTCCATTTCTGAACGCATTAAAAATCGATATACCCAGTCAAGAGAATTCTGCTACTCACCAATAAACGAAATATTTTGAGGCTCCATATCATCAACTGATGGCGCAGGGACAGGAGTGTGCAGTACAGGTGCTTGGCGTTTTTCCGTGGGACTTTCGCATGTTATGGGTATATGGTGGACCGTAGGTCTTTTTTGTTCTGGGCTTTCACCCATTAGCTGACTAATTCTGTGCACCTAGATTCAGAAACACAGATTTCATATATTTTTGGACATTCAGAAAATATTAACACACGAATTGGCTCAACTGAAAGATGTTTCAAATCTAAAATTGAGCAAAACACAAATTAAGAGATGAGTCACTGCGCTTATGAGTGGGTTGTAGATTAATAAAAACGTGATCAATATTCAAAAATCACAAATTAACTAAAGCGTACAATTGCAGAGTTTATTAATTATAAAACTTTTATTCACTCTCCGCGATTGATGATAGTATGAGGTTTTTGTCAGTATGACAAGAGGCAACGTGCACACACCTTGTTACTATAACTGTGTGAACTAGTGGTAGAGGAAGAATAGAAAAGATACATCTTATTTAAATAAATATCTGTATCAGGTAGGGAAACGAGTCGTGGTCCAAACTGTAGGTGTCAGGTATTAGAACGTCAGTGTGGGAAGACTCTACCATGTTGGGTGTCAACACTATGTCTATAAACGTAAATTACGTCACCAACTGGTTCTGGACACAGCATATACCATCACTGTTATACCATATATTGGAGGGGGAAAACCTACGTACGTTTTGACCAAAGATATTTGAAGTAAATCTGACCTTCAGGTAGGTACTGTTATTTTCACAATCATTCATACAAGATGTGCCAAGTTATAAACTGAGATTAAAGATTTTACTATAGTATTGTTGCTGAATGTGCTTATTTGTCACTTTATACACCAACATTAATTTGATGCGAAGTCAAGTGAAAGTTATGAAATTCGTCAAGTTACTTTCATCCAATTATACAAGTTTCAGTAATTTATTATTTCTTTTATACTTACCGCATTTCGATGTTGAGGACTGGCAGATGATGGTGGCATTGTATTGAACAGTGTGGCAGGTGTAGGGTAAGTAGAACCTGAACGATTCATTTGGTTGTTACAAAGACTATGATCGCCACCATTGAGATATCTCTGATCCGGTGCTATTTCATGTAGTACGAATCCTTTTGGCTGAGAAGGAGGCGCAGCCCATGTCCTCGTATCTTGATACAGTCGTGAGTCCTGCTGGTAAGCTGAATGACACCAGTTTTATTTAAGCAAATTATTCGGTCCTCTGAATAAAAAGCATCAAAAACTTTCCAAGTGAACAAATTATACCTGCAGGCTGTGGACTATATCGAAGTTCAACTGGCTGCTGATAACCTGCCGCAGCCATTTCGTTCGCTAAGCTTTCAGGTGGTAACGGTTGACCCCATGTTCGTCGCTGAGATTGCGCATGATCATGTAAGTAGAACTGTGACTGTTGAGGGTCCTGAATTCTCGTTGGTATTGAATTCATTGGTGGTATGGCATAATTCTGTGCAATAAATTGATATTTACCATGTACAATCTGTGCATTTTAACATAAACAGAATAAAGGAACAGAGAATCTACAAAGTAATTTTCTCTTCTTGCTGGCAGTTGTAACATGTTGCCTTTACCTGCATATGTTGCTGGCTTAAACTCTTTAATTGCTGTAGTTGTTGCTGCATCTGCTGCTGATGTTGGCTCATTAAATGTTGTTGTTGAATTTGATTTTGTTGATTGGCTAGCCGCTGTATATCTGCTTGAATTTCGCTAAGACTGCTATTCATTCTGAAAAAAGTGAAATGGGATGTGAAAATTTATAAATATAAATTAAAGCATAGTAATAGAAATACTAACTGTGATATAGACTCATGGTACTGATCTATGTCCATATTCTCAATGTCTGGTGTGCGTCGTGTTTCGATAAAAGGTGCACTGCCATCCTGCTCAAGCCATTTATGTTCCACATCTCGCACATCTTCACTGATTTCCTGGGTTTTTAAACAATTAGTTGAGTTATAAATACAATTTAGCTATTGTTTAACAAATTATGAAGGCTGCACATTTTTTTTTTTATTTAAACCTGATAGCTTTCTTTTTCTGATAGAGATGAATCATCGCCCGACTCAGCTACCAGCTCTAAGGTTTCCACATTCGTTCCCGTAATAGATTGCGGTGTCTACGTATCAATATATTTTATACGAAATAATTTACTAAAATTCTGTAATATTTCAATCGTTTGGTTTGTTACAATTATTTGTAATATAAGTCCTACTATAGCTATCATTAGTACAAATACATCAGGTTAAAAATTTTCCCCATTTTTTTCTTCTAATTTACCTTATTGTCTCAAGCACTACTTTGCGTTTGCAACTATTTCGATTTTGAGGCAAAGTAACGAGCTTAATTTTACGCTTTTCATTGTGAAGTGCTTCATTATCGGCTAATTTTATAGATGTTTCTCTAACGCGACTCTTTCCACCTTCCATGACCTTCGAATATATTGTACATCTTGGTGGAAGTGAATCGGGAATCAAACCCATTGTTTGGTCTCTCACGGCATCTTCATTACAGCCCCCTGTATCGTCAATTTTATGCAATATTTGAGAGGACTTTTGTTTTTCCAATTCATCATTGTCTGAGGTGTTCTCGAGCTTCACAGGGTTGTTAAATTCTCTCGATATACTTGCTTGAGAATTTATAGCGCAATCAAAATACTTCAAATCAATATCGCTGATAATTGGTAAACTTTCATCGCTCAATATCACAGAGCTCAATGAGTTTACAGATTCCTGACCATGATTGGAATAGACCTCTGCTAGTTCTGGTTTTAAATTTTGCGAGGTAATAGAGGTCATGATTTGATACGGAACAATATCCTCCAGTTTCGTTTGCGGTAAATATTTATAGTAGTCAAAATCAAAGTTATTGTACTTAGTAAGCTTTGATCGAGGTTTAATATGGTCAGAAAGCTTGATCTCTTCAATTTCTGTAACATATTCTCCTTCGACAGCCTCATAAACTGATTCTCTTGTACTACCACTATCAGTAACAGATAAATACAGAGATTCCTGTGAATTTACAGATCCATACAATGTTTCTATTGAATCAGCTGACTCGTCTTCAGTGGGGGAATTTGATTGGAAAACTAATTCAACTGGGCTTGATGCTGCTGAAGAATTTGATTTAGAAATTTGGACACAATCTTGACTATTGTGGCTGAATTTAGCTGGTACTAATAAGGATATTAAAAAAAATATATTATTAATAGCATGAGCGAACATTTTGGATAATTTTGAACCCGAAACCTAAAAGTAATCAATGAAGTTATCACATTATAAAAAAGTATTCAGCTATCAACTTGAACCAAGGCCATCTTTGTTCATTATAATTACAAAAAAATACTTTGAATTTTAATATATACACGGTACACCAGAATGCTTTTCTCCTTGCTCTTCAAGTGCCTTCATTTCTTGAAAAGCTCACAAGCCTTAGTGAAAAAATTTGTTCCTTCCATTCCAAACAATTTGCACTTGATTAATAAACAATAATTGAGAAGTAATGAATCTCATCAAGAGATGAGAAAAGTTTAACTTGAATCGATCTGAATCCCTTATGATTAGTTGACAACACACACCTGTTGATTCAAAATTGCTTAAATAAATAATAACCTGTTCAACATACGACACAAATAAGTTAGTTGAGAAATTCCACAAGCAATCGTCCATATTTGTTCCAGACCTTCTGCTTGGGATAGAAGTCGAAGATATCACTCGACAGAGATTCATATTCATCCTATTGTTTGATCAATATCATATCTTAGGTAACTAAGATGTTCCCAACACACATATTTCACATTCAAAATCAGTTGCATGAATTGAAGACGAATACGAAACAACGCAACTGTCTTTCCTTGACATAAATGATTCATATTTTTTAGTAGACATGAAGATGTGAGGTAATGTACTACAAATTCTGAATGTATTTTAGAATAAAACTCAGTAAGAAATTGGGAACATTAAAACCGTTAGTACCTTCACGATATGATATTATAGGATTCTTTTTACAACCATTAATGCATTTTTCATCATTTGGGATTTATAGTACGAGTAAGACACTTTATAAATTTCTTAGATATAAAACCACGGTTATCTGCATGATGGTTTGAGAATAATGGGTATGAAATAAGTGAATAAACCGGATTAGACCATCACCGAGAACAATCAGATACATACGTGTCGGGAATGGAACTGGGATATTAGAAATTAACAAAAGAAAAACTATGAGACAATGCAATTCTATACATGCTTTCTGAAACAATAGCTTCTAAAAATAGAAATAGAAACTCCTAAAATAGAAATTGATCTTCGGCAAATCTTGCTGCTGCAAAGACAACAGCTTAAGATTAAAAAATGTTATTTAAACAAATGGAGATATTGCAGATAAGCGTTGAAAACCATGGAAAGCTTTGCACCACAGTTACATTTCAACAAAAAATAAACGTTTCAACTTCATATGTATTGTATAAAAATTCTGACATGAATATTGTAAAATGAAAATATCAGCGAAGCAAGCATTTTGTGCCGATCGTGAATGGTATGAAAAGCGTAGAAAAAAATTAAACAATGAAAATGTGCATGTGTATGTACAATCGCCGCCTGTATACTAAAGCATACCTTGAGCGAAAAAGGCCGTTGTGGTTTATCTTGAGGGGGATGGTTGGATACGAGATGTGTCTCTGTACTACTTGCAGGGATGAACCCTACATTTCCAGAAGTAATGGAGCTGGGGGGTACAGATTCCACAGGGCTTTCAGCCCCTGATGTTGACGATGAAGGGGATTTTACCTTACCCTGGAACCAGCCCAACCAGTGTGCCTTGTTAAGTACAAACGCCTCCACCACACACCAAACACCGTGTGTCGCATCCGTGGCCAAAATTATATTCGACGAGTTTGAAACATTACTAGCAAATGATAATCTAGAATAAAATTGCAAAACAATTTAACGTCTTGCACAGCGACTGACTGTTGCAATTAAAATATTTTTTACATTTTTTTAATGCCAGTATGTAATATTTGATTCAACCATTTGCAGCATACGATAAGTGCTTACAAATATATTATAAACTTTTTATTTACAATCGCACATTGAGCAGTACATCAATTGTACCAAAAAATTTCAATCAATACTTGGCCTCGGCGCAAAAAGTAAAACAATAAACACAATATCTTTCCTCATGCATTCCAGCACCCTATCAACACAATTTTAATACGATAAACCATTTTTTAACACAGAAATACTTACATTCATTTGATCAAGAAACGTAAGTGATGAAGTATGTGAAAACTAGTACATGGAACGTGAGTATAAAAGTTATTTATTACGAACGTATATGTTCTATCCTATTGAAGGTAGAAAGTACCAAGTAAAAGTAGAAAGGTTCTACGTACATTCGAAATCTGATAAGTGTGAATAAAACGAGATATGTGCAAGATGTTGATTTGTTTGTTGCATGTTTGGAAAACTGAGAAGCTTGCATACAGCGTTGCATGTAGGCGTCGAATAAGGAAAATAGACAAAATAACCACACAGTCATTTAAAATTGATTGGGAAAAGGGAGAGAATACGTGGAGTAAATTGAAAAATAGCTCGTAGGAAATAAAAAACATTCTGTGCAATGCAGATTTTACCATTAGCAAAACTACAATAGCCTAAGGACAATAGGTGGCTGTTAAAACTTGGTGCTTTATTTTTTTAAATAATAAGTAAAAAGTTCCGTTATCCGAGGGGAATATTAAATCTAAATTATCAGATTGAGGTGCTGTTTCTTTCAAAAGAAATATTTTCAACGGTAAAATCCTGTAGCACTGTAAATTCCATGCATTATACATTACCTTGGTAACTGCTTGCAAAAATGCAGCTTTGCCAACTTTTTGCCGCTGCTTAGACATGACAACCTCCATTTTTCGCTTTTCGTTTTCTATGTGACGTCGTTTTTCTTCAAGTTTCATCCTGATGTTATTCAACTGTGATGCCATGACTGTATTACCTCCATTTTCATCTATACGGTTTCAATTATAAAATGTTACTTATCGAACTTATTTTGAAAAACACCAAATTCTTTTGCGTCTGCAACATAAAGATGTACATCGAATGGTATATATTATAATAAATTACCAGTAGTATTAGTCTCGGCTTGTTGCATGTGCTGGTTGCTCTGTTGTTGCCACGTAGTCGTATTTGGGAGTGCGGCGAATGTTGTCTTTTTTTCGCCCGATGTGCTGCCATTATTTTGAACTTGTTTTTTTGCTACTATGCCAGCTTTTTTCAAAAGGTTGTCGTCTTTCTCTTGATTGGAATAAGTGAAATTGATAACCTTGTCAGAGCTCTGTCTACCGAGCTGAGCAAAGCTGGCTAATTTCGAACTGTTACTGTCCACATTACTATCATTTTCATTGGAATGTAGGATATTTCTTAGTGTAACATTGTTTAGACTCGAATTAGATGCTTGTCGCTTGAGCCTGGGTGGCTCGTCTGCACTATAACCATTGTCTGATAGAATCAGTTGCACACCACTGCCATAAACATCTTGAACACTCGATCGGGCAGGAAGAGTTGGCTCAGCAACGTTATGGCGTCCTACGTGCCCTCCAACTTCCTTGTCAGGATTTCGTCCAAAATTGTGCAAATTATCCTGCAAGTAAAGATATCCGATTAATGAAAAAATCTGAAATATTCCAGCTTATATGTGAAACTCTTCAAGTATACAAGAGATAGTGATTCAGTGTAGGTATTTAAATTAATCTTGGTCACCTGAGATCCTCCGAAGTTCTCAATTGTAAGTTGAGAGTCATCAGTAACGCTATTTCTCCTCGAACGCCTGCCTGCATAAGAACTACGTCTCTGGTCTTCCCAATTACTTGGCCGACCAGCAGCTTCTGCTCGAGCAGCGAGCTTTTCATCAGTTACGGAGCTCAGAGTAGGCACTCCTTTGCCTCTATGGACGACGAAACTATCTTCACTTCCTGCTCTCCTGTAAAATAGTTAGTATCACAATTTATGCATTGTGATCGAGAATAAGTTATATGCTCAAAATATTGACACAACTTGAATAAAAAAAAAAAAAGAATATTTTCACTTCAACAATTACCTGTCTTCGTGCGACTGATTTTCCATCGCCTGTTGTAACGATTGTGATTTTTTAACAGAACTTGAGGACGGTGTTTTCATTACTGGAAATTAATATAATTAATAGCAAATACTTAGCACATTAAAATGGTAGATTAGTTATTTTATCTTAGTTATTGCATAATATGCATATGCACAGACCATCAGTGACTGATTTTACTTCACCTAGTTCAATCAATTGTTTGCATTATTTGTTCATTGTTCACAAACATGCAACATTTTTCAATTATGTACAATTATTAAGATTTACAGTCGAAATTTAAAAATAAAAAACTATGTAGCACTATAACGAAATATTTCTAATGATCAGACTAATTATTCGCTGCTAATTAAATGACGAATTCTAGTACAGTATGGGATGTTTAAAGTTTTGTGTGTGTGAAAAAACAAGGAACATATTTAAACAAATTGATATGTGAAACGCAACAAATGAAACAAAGAAATAAAATAAAACAAAGAAACTTTGCAAAACAATCACACAAACCAAAGACATATGAAATGTATCTGGTACAACATCAAATCTTTACACTTCCGTTTGGGAATAAATATGAAAATAAGAAGAAACACATGCAAAATAAGATAATATTCAAGCCAATTTGAGAGCAAGCTGTGGAGGCAATATTTTTTGTGCTTCAAACTTTTAAAAATTTTCCCTACGTGCTATGTGTCACTTGCCAATTTTCACAAGACGGTGTTACGCAAGCCGTTATTAGTAACAAGCAGTGCGCCTATATTTCGCTTTGTCATTTTTACAAGTGAGGCTACTTATTGAGTATGAGAACATTTCATGAAGAGTATTTTCATATGAAACTCAGGCTTGATTACAATACCTCAAGAATGTATGCCATCAAACAGTAAATTTCATTATACAATCTATGATGATCAAGAATATAATTTTCATACCTTGGAAAGTATCTTGAAAATACTTGAATTGCAATTCGAAATGTTGACAAGTACAAGGAGCAATAGAATTACCGACAAACAACATCTCAAGATATTTTAGAAAAGATTTCTTAACACAGCAGAAACAGTGAAGTAGAATTTTCTGTTTAGCAATTCTACATTCGAAAAAGAAAAAGTAAACGAATGAAAAAATGAAAGAAACGTAATAGAAAAGAGATTTGACACCACGAAATGAAATAGATGATAATTGTTAGGTATCTTGTATACCTGTGAAGCCTGGAGCGGATACGGAGAGGTTGCTTCGTAGGTCAGGTATCGGAGCTATAGACTGAGGCAGGCTGCGCTTATGAGCTACACCGTGGCTATTGCGTGGGCAAACTGGACCCATAGCACCACCGAATCATAGGTTGTGATGAAAGAGGAAGGCAGATAGCGTTGTTGATCAAGCATCAAGAGGTTACGCCATAGAAATATGCAATTATTATAGATAGGTAGGTATTGATATACTTCTTTAACATTATTAAGGATTAAGCTACCTCTCTCTCTACATTTGACTCTCGTGCCTTTGCAGTAAGAATATACTTATTACATTATTACAAGTCGATGTTAAACGTGTTTCATTGCTGATCGGATCATTCAATGCTCGGGAATTGATGCTATTACTTATTCTAAGATGTTTGTGTGTATTGACACTGATAAGAAGCGTTATATACCGTTCAAACTAGAGGCAATTTAATTCTAAACTTGATTATAAATTTTAAGAGAAAAATGTAACACATCGAATAAAATGACACAATGAAAAAGTGTGATATTATGATGTGCATATGAGGCATTTGAAGTAACACCATTTCATTTCATATGAATTAAGATATTTTCTTTAATGAGAAACGATTAGGAAAATAAAGTAGTTGGGAAGTTTTGTCATAAATAAATGTGAGCTATTTGTGCAAATTCGTAAATTAAAACTGTAAGTCCAAGAGATGACTTACCGCAACGAAAAATTAATTCTACAATAGTATTCAATTTTTCGTGAGCAAAGCTTGGGATCATCTGTTATCAAATTTCATAATCAGAATAATTGCCTGCAGTTCGAAGTGTAAATTGTAAACATAACAGTACTAAAAAAATAACCATTTAATGAGGTAAGTTTGATAAATTATTTGTACGATAACCATCACCAAACACCGAAACCATCACCGAAATTACAAATTTCAATGAATAAGTGGTACAGTCGACTGATATATAATAAAGCTTCTTTCGTTGCGATTGCTAAATATGGCTCAAACTGTATCTGAAATGTATATTAATTTTTGTTTGAGTCGAATGTTTTAAAACCATATGTACCGTTCGAATATTGCGAATCCCTTTCATCGCCTGGATAACGAACTGATTTGACTGGATGAATTTCTAACACATTGTACAGGTCGGCCAGGAAAACAATCAAATTTTGTTTCATAGATCTGGAAAGAAAACAGAAAGATATACTATTATACACGTTACAATTACAATTCATGCAATTTAGTTGGTATTCATAAGATATGTATAACTAAATTCATCATAGTGCTGACATTAACGAATACAGTACATTGGAAATTTGAATCGAGTCATGAAATACAATACGAAATCATTGAGAATCAACAAGTCTCACATAAAACATGACTTCAAAATACGGAGGATTAACTAATGTTGCTTGAACGTATAAAATCGATTAAAGTTGTACGAAATTTACTGAATGGAGCAGAGTTATTCTAAAATCATTTTAAATGACTTCAGGGATTCGTACTTATAAACCAGTGTAAATTACCCCCGAAATTCCTGAACACTGATTACTCACCCTCGCATGTAGGTGACATCTTCATTTTGCATATGAAAAATAGAGTACGGTAAGCATCTGGCACAAAACGTTTGGACCAGCAATAAATTGTGTAGAGCATCAGCGACGGATAACCTTTTAGATATCCGAATATCTTTCCAATTCAACTCTTCTGGGCAGTAAAATGCGACTACAGCAGCAAGGCCAACACCATCGCACAGAGACTGGAAATCAGTGGCAGAGGGTAAGTCGGGCAGTCGGGATCTATCCCCAGCACCTTCTTCCAGTTTTATCTTGGCAACTAGAGCCCGAGTGGCTTCGCTGATCCACAGAAGAAGTCCTCGCTCATGGTCAGTCGGCACTTCCAGGTTACTTTGTGGGTTAAATCGTCTAATTGTAGCTACGACACAGTCTCCCGTAACTACTTCCTTTGCATAAAGCACCATCAAACCTTCTATCACAGCCATATGCGCCGACTGAAAAAAATTAAATTATGAGAATCAATGCTGGTGAACTTGTAATTAAATTCATCTAGCCTTGATCGTTGGCTTGATAATTTTTGTACTTCAGGTACTTTATATTCTGATCAATAGCACAAACATTGACATCACAACATATCTGGACTATCATCGTGCTAATATAGCGTACGTACGATGATCCAACCGTACGTTTTATTTTACCAACCGAAATTATAAAAATATGAAATAGAATTTTAGGAAGTATGTACAAACCATTTTAAGTGGTGAATTTTGTATAAGGATAGTTTCGGTCAGCTGAGTGTTGTTCGGTTCGGAAACAAAGACACCTTTTCTTGCAAGGGCTTGAAGAATTCCGAGGTGGTTTTGATTGTGGTAATTTGGATCCGAGTAGATATTGGCCAACGCCAAACAGTAGAGCTCTGCATTGGAAAGCGAGTGGACTATCTGTGGCTTCAAATGTTCCTGATCCTAGAATAAGTGATAGAAGGTAGGTAGAGTTAAAAAAAAAACAATGTTTGAAAATGAATCAAACATTCAAAAAACCAAGAATTCGACCGATAACGTACCTCGTGATCACGATAGTACGGCTCTCGTAGATTGTCCGGCACGTTGTTGTTGTAAGCCTTGGAAAGCAGCCACTTCACGGAGGCACGCTGTTTGGCCTGGAACAAAAATGTATAAAAACTTAGTATTACCGCAGAATAACGGCCATTATTGTAACAGTGGTTTCAATTCGCAATAACGCCCATCCAATCTCGTTGAACAGTCTCTGGAGAAACCAGCGCGTGAAAATTTCGTGTAAAAGATGAGATATCGTTCCCCTGGTATTATGTCATAACGTCTAAAGAGTTGGGTTCAGATTAAAACTAAACGGCGAGATGAAAAAGTGCCCACTTCGCATGTTTCGCTATCTGCACGCATCCATATCATCTTGGTTCACCAGGTATATACACACACCTTATCCGAGATAAGAATATCGGGGAGGTGTCGATTGACAATGAACTCATGCCGGAGCCGTGGACTAATATCATAGTTTTTACATAAGGCCGTGAAATACTCATTCTTATTCTTCTTTTTCGCATACCAGTGTTAAAGGAAATAAATACTCGAATTCTCTAGCTAATGTTCTATTGCAAAATTCGGGAGTAATAAACGAACTACTAGTAACTTGGAATCGAGTATCATAAGCATCAGAAAAAGAACAGTGTCATCACAACGCGTAGACAAAATCATCGTCGTCACCCTGGCCTGGTTTCTGGGATTGTCAATGTGACGTAATTCCATTGTAACTCCTCATGCCGCTGCAGCACAGGCCAACAAACTGATTGTGATTTGTGATCACCGCGTGTCGCGGTACATTATAGAGAGGAGACGACTCCAAGAGCTACCAGCTACAACGCGTTTCATCCTTGTCGTTATTACAATATACATACACGTATAAAAAGCATGTGCCCAACACCGTGCACATCTGTATGTACCTATAAACTGTCCACCGTTTGATAAATTTAGACCATGACACCATCGCAGGTCAGTTTTATCCTCCTCTTAGTACAACCACTCTATGTTGGAGAATTTATAAGATGATAAGAGGATAGATATATCGATAAGCCAGTAATTGATCATTTGGAGACACCGGTATACGACATCCCTTTAATTGCAAAGTGGAAAAATAGTAACACGGTAAGTTTAAGGACGACGCAAGTAAAGGATGAAAGCAGTGACGTATGAGCAAAGGTTCAGGTTTCATCGACCACATTTCGATTTAAGTGTGGAATAGAAGAAATACTCATATCTTCCCAAAATTTAAATCACCTCTTTCCTGGTTAATTTTATTCAACTTGCCGTCCCGAGATCACTTCCGATATTCCTACGTATAGTATATTGTTTCTAGTGTTCAGACGTGTCAAGTTCTCTGATACTCTGGGGTGGTGAATACGAACGGCGACGCCGGTCTCGAGAATCTCTTCAGTTATCTTTATAATAGCGTCGAAATCTTAAGAGTGGCGCTTCCAGTCAGAGAGGAACAGGATGTAGTTCCAGGAGGAGGCCACGTCGAGTTTTCTGCTATGGACTTCGAGGTCGCGTATATAACAGACAAGCTGGTGTAATAACTTCTCTTCGAATGATGCATTTGCAACTCCTTTTTCGTAGCGTTCAGAGATTGCTCTCAGCAGAAAAACTTGTCGCATTTAATTGTTCGAACAATTTTCAACGTTGTAAACTGCAGTCGATACAACTGTTACTGTGTCTTTAATTGCAGCAGTTTCTTTCAGAGTTATCATTATTACTGTTGCTATTTTCATCAAAAGCTGATACATCACCGTTTTGGTTTCATTTCCTTGCCTCATCAAGGTTCAGGTAGCCAATACTAATTCCATGATCCAGAATCGGTAATACGCGGAAGACGGCGAAAAATAACATACAATTTACGACTCTGTTAACCGCACGAACGAACCAAGTAAAGAGATCGATATATTTAAATATATATAAGGCCGTAGGTGATCTGACAAGCGAAGTATGTATGAGTCGTCGTCACTCGGCCTCGAGAAAAAATCATTCGTTCGTAAAGCAGGAAATACCTACCTACTTATGTGGCACGTACATGTATGAGACAAGTACACTACTACCAACGAAGAGTAATCTGTTCTCCAAATCTTCAACAGCTATGCGTAGCTATAATACATATATCTAAGAGTTTCGTACGAGAGAGAACCTTTGAATTATTTTAATTTTGTTTTTTCTATTTTATTTCAACCCCCCAAAAACGAGATTTGGCAACGTAAGTCTTCTTACGATTAGGAATAATCTACTTTTCATTACTTGTACAAAAGGCTTTAGCGTGCGTACAGCGACCGTCTTTCTCTCATTCTTATTATTATGTATAACATTATGAAGGAATATTGCGTGCGCGCGGGTTACAGTCGTCGAAAAATCGAAGTGTTCGTAGGTATAACTAATTTTAAGAATACGTGAATACCTAAATACCTGTAGCAGGGGAGAGAAGCTTGCATATAACAAAATTCAATCTACACTTCATCTGGTTCTCCGCAATATAATCTGTATAGAAATTCATTGAACCAGCGATATAATTAGGAGAAATGATTATTTATGTATACTCGATGTGGCAGTGGACAGTAGGTAACGGTATATTCTTATAATAGCCTGCCCACCAATAACACGAACGAACGTTATGACATACCAGCAATGCTTAATCACTGATTAAAAATGACAGGTTCCGAGGCTATAAGGTTTCCGTTTTTGTCTATAGCAGTTAAAAAATCATTACTCTCACTGCCTCGTCCGTTTTGCTTTTACGAATTTATGCGTGGCTTGCATAATTGTTAAAAAAATCATCGTATTTTTTGACACTAACACGCTTTGAAATATACGAGTCGCCACAATCGCTGTTGATTCGGTGGTCTGACTAATGAATGTACAACGTATCGTTGACTTTTATGTTATTACATTTACGTACAACGTATATACGTATGGGGTTTGCCATAAACTGGCACGCAGCGGCGTTAGGCCTCTTTATGGAAGACGGTCGGATACATACGCGTTATATATTTAAAAGGAAATGGTTGATCTCTCCTCGGGTCATTGACTCGCGTTCTCGATTGTCGATTTCGACTTTACGCCAGGTGTTATCATCTCTCCGGAAGCGATCCTCAATCCTGGTCATCGTCATTTGGGTAGCAGCTTGTTCCTCCTGCTTTCTGAATAAGGAGCCTCGAGAAACACGATATTTACCCGTTTCCCACCCCGAGTCCGTTATGCACAGTCGTCGCCACATAATAACCGGTATCCGAATGGGTTCGTTGGTATTTAATCCAAACTCTTTTTTTCAACTCTTGCAAATTCGGAACTTTCGAATCACTAATTCTTATCTGAATCAGTTTACATTTTTGAAACGGGTTGGTTATGATTTATCCACTGATAAGAATTCGCAATCCGTGCTCAATCTCGATATCCAATTTTTCCTTTCAAGCGCGATTTTGCTTCAAAAATAAATTTGTACAGATTATTTTTGTGAGAAGCCGATTCGAATTATTTTTATAATGAAACAAAACATGCAAAGTACTATCGCAATAAAAATGATACTTGCTCCTGTTTCGCAAGATGAATTAACATTCATATTCCCTGAACAAAAGTGAATGTGTGAATATGAATAAGAGATATATATTTCAAAAAGAAAAAAAAATGGAGAGTATATAATTTCCTGTGATAACTTAAATACTTGGCGTTGCTGTTACGTTCAATTCATCACGGCCTCCTGAATTTTTGGCTATCTTGACCCTCGATACATTTTCCATATACTTGGAACTATACGTGTATTAAAATTTGGTATTGTTTAGTTAAACGTTTCGCATGTCGGGGGCGCAGTTAAAAGCAGCGAGTTAAGAATGGCAAATTAATTCCCACATACCGACACTTATGAATAAGAAATGGAGTTATAACCTTGCCGCGGTAGTCAGGTAAATAGGTAAATAGGTAAGTAAGAAAATTAGTATTGTAGGTACATTCTGGTACATGCATGTGGTATATTTAATTATATATACTATTTTGCACGATTCTTCCTGCATGCAGCGTCGATCACGAGAATTTAATTATGAATCAGAATTAAATGTACAAAAAAAATAACTTCTAGAATGAGCTGATTCATTATAGCAACTATAACAACACACTGAATTTATGAACGGAAATATTTAAATAATTTACGACGCCTTCAGCCTCGATATTAGCAGTTTGGGCAAACTGAATCTAATACCTGATGTATTTATCTGCCCACATTCCGCCTTTTTCGATAGAAGCTGCTATAATATCCACTCAAATTCGCTCAAGTAATCATTGTTTGAAGAATTTGCACAGGGAAGGAAGGGACCGTCTGAAATTCTTTAAGGAATTCAGACTGTCAAACAGAATGTACACGGCATGAGGTACAAAATGGGGGAAAAAATTATGGCACATGAATGGAACGTTATCTGCAGAATAGGCAGGCAATCAAACTACAAATCATAGGGATAAAATGACGTGGCTTGGAAGTTTAAAGAGTAACTTAGGGCGTGCTTAAGAATTCGCTTCACCGATTAAAGGTATGTACATAAGGTACATAGAATAATATTTATTTGGGATTCTCATCGTAAGTTTTTTTCTTATTCCTCGTTGTCGATACGCGGTTACTTTTACCGAAAAATTGTTTGAATTGTATAAAAATTTCGTTACTCGACTAACGACGACTATTATACGTATATAGGTATACCATGTGTACGCGTAATCTGCATGATATATTAGGGATCACGTAGGGGGTTGCAATTTCCGCGACCAGATCTAGAAAGTAAATTGAATATGAAAACCATTTCCAGCATTACTTTAGCAAACTTCAACTCACTAAATTGTCGGTTAACGTTGCTACTTTTGGAATCCTCGATTTTCAACGGTGGATCGTTGACGAAAGCCGTAAAATAATTAATATACCTATAATACGCGAATTTAAGTTCGTAACTATTATCGTGGAGATTCATATCTGCGAAACATTCTTGCGAAAGTGAAGTGATAATCTTATACGTGTCCGATTATCTTATCTCGGTATGAGCAAGCGTTGGCCGCACACTAAGAACATATGTACATATAAATAACCAGAGATAAAAGATTTTCACCGTGAAAAGTTCAACGGGCAGACAGGGTATGCGTAATACGCATGCCTGGCATATACCTTATCATATATTTTAGCAAAGAACAACAATACATGTATATTTCGGGCATAATTCGGTACGGAGAACAAGTCTGAGTCAGCTGAGTAAATAGCTGCAGATAAAACCCTTTAAGAGCTACTAAAGTGCAAATCAATCGGAGTGCAGGAAACGGATCGACTAGTTCCTTCTGGAGTGACACGGATTAAGTGTTGCCGGCTGCTTCCGCGACTGATTTTCAGATAAATCTTTTCACATGCATCACGTGTAATAAAGAATTACTTCTTTTTCTCTTTTCCTCCCCATGTCACAATAAAACTCTCTACGACAATCAATTCAATCCGGATATTTAATCAGACTTTAATTTATATATATATATATATATATATGTATATGTAACATGTATTCATTACACAAGAGTATATATATATATAAAGAGTAAGAACATTGAAAATTTCAGAGTACAAAAAGCGACAGTGGGGAGTTTATTTTAACAAAACGAGAATAGGACGCACTACTTTAGACGTATCTATGCAGGTACTTATAGCGCTATAGTGAATGTCATTGCATTGCCCACGTGCGCATGTAACATATTGTAACTATGTGTATATATATATATATATATATATATATATATATATATATATATATATATATATATATATATATATATATATATATATATATATATATATATATATATATTATATGTATATATACACATATACGTATATATATATATATATATATATGCACAGATATAAACTCGTAACGCGAAGTAGTCGACTTGTGATGATATTAACCTATAAAAAGATTCATCGTCATCAGTAATACAGCACATAGGTATGTGAATATACGTAGACGTAGTTACGGTAATTGCATGTATAAATAACGTATACAAGTCGGCGTAATTGTATAATACAAGTATATTGTTTATACGAACACAAGCACGCGCCTTCTTCTCGTATAGGAGATTACTCGTTGCAGAACGGACTGAAATAATTAGCCACCGAATACCCATTCCCTTCTATATGTATATCTATGTATAATATCTATCCAGCCTGCCAGCAACCGAGTGTGTTATATTATTGCACTACTGTCAATGACCAATTAATCTCTTTGACCTTCGTGCCAAATTTCATCACGAGATGTGCGATTAATGCGAAAAAGAAATGATAGCTAGATATTTAATCTTCGTCGTTCGATCGAGATCGGCGAGAATGAATCGATCGATTCAAGTGAAAGTGATAAAGTAATATGGGAACGATAAAGGACAAGAAATAAGAAATTACGATAATCAATCACACATGTTCAAATTATATTTAAAAATAATAGGAATAATGAAAGTGCAAGGTCGAACTGTATTGAAAAAAACAATTATATTTTTTTATCCTATTTGAAGAACTGATGTACTCGGTACACCGATAAGGAAGAAAACTGTGATTCATTCCGGACATTCATTAATATATTCTTCATTAAATTTCAGATTTACAGATTGAATAATTAATAACTCTTCTCAATGATCTGCAGTGTAAATACAGAGGTTATTCGGTCCGTTGTTTATTAATATAAATCGTGATTGCTGCGATAATCACAGGGAGGCCGGAGACACGGCTCGGAGTAATACCGCTCGTATTATAATCGTCAAGCAAGCTGAGATGATGTCTAGATTAGCTCTGCGTTAGACAATCGAAAGATTTAGGTGACTGAC
This sequence comes from Neodiprion pinetum, assembly GCF_021155775.2. NCBI lineage: Eukaryota > Metazoa > Arthropoda > Insecta > Hymenoptera > Diprionidae > Neodiprion > Neodiprion pinetum. The sequence goes on along the minus strand of NC_060233.1, from coordinate 33,485,420 downwards.
CATGCGTGAAAGATGATCTGGGATCGGGAAACGATCATTATTGTATGAATCCGTATGTATGTGACATCTTTGTGTGAGTAAATCAAGTTATTACTTCACACAGTCATACGAAACAGCGTTGGAAACAGGGGGGAAATATTCAAATTAAAAATCGATGTCTCAACGTAACTGAATTTCATCCTACAGCACATAATTAAAAAATCCAAAGTACGTTTCAAATTGTTATAATAATACATAGTCTACTGTAAATTCGCGGGAGAATAAACGGAAATGATCGATGTTTCGTATCACCGAATTTGTGAAAAATATATGAAATTTCCCCAAACGAATTCGTGAGATTTTGAAAAAAGAAAGAAAGCAGTAACGTTTTTGAAAAAATTACTGTAATCGCAAAGAAGTTTATTACTGCGCTACTTGATCTGCACAATTATTATGCAGAATAATGCACGTACGTAATAATATAAATGTTATACCGCGCCGGCGGAGGACAAAACGCGTGTGTGAATCTATAGACGCGTGCATGCATGATACGGATGGGCGGCAGGAGGTCGCAAAAGCCTCTCACAAGTGTTAGCCCACGCATATCGTCGTCGTGTAACATCTGTATAGGTGAACCGTGGACACGGATCCTTTGCAGTACATAAAAGGTATGGTCGAGAACGACGTGACGGGAAGATAAATGAATAATTTGTCGAGTTATCGTTAAATACCAGTGAACTCTATGAGATCGCCTCGTAGTAGGAGGCGTGGATTTTGGACAGACGACGACGACTCGCATCGTTATACATTATTTCATATGGACCTTATGGTGTGGGTATACACTGCAGATCGACAAATATATTGCGAAATCGAAAATAGCGCCCACGCGCGTCTGTATGACTTTCTTTTTTTCTCATTTGCTTGAAAAATTTATTATTCTTCTCATATTTATAACTATACGCAACTTTTTTCATCCTCCAGACGTCCGAATCGTGCAGAATTGTATAATTTAGTATGTACATACATATGTATCACGTACATGTTATGTAGATACACACACACGTGGGTAGGTTGCTAATTTTCTCAAAAACACACCTGTATCACGACTCGATTAAATTTTCCGACTTATCGCGCTTGTATAATCAATTAAATAAATGTATGTATGTATGTATATATATATATATATACACATTATACATATAATATTAACTTTATCAACGGAACTTGGCGTTTTTCCTGCACGCACCGACATAATTTCTTTTCTTCCTCGATTTTTGTGGTGTTTAGAACAAAAAAAAAGGAACCGTTTTTTTGTTTAAACGCATACATGGTGAGAGAAAAGTATATAAGGTTGTGTAAATTATAAAATCAACGTTTTCAAGTTGACGACAAGAAACTTTTCTTGTTATACGAAAGTTTGAAAAACTTGTCAAGTAATAAATGTGCTAGAAAAGCAACAAGCAGCGTATAAAGCAGCGAAGTAGCTGGTATACCTCACACTTGAGCAGAGGAGAGAGACCCACCCAGATTAATTTGTAAAAGTGCTGTCCGACATAAAAACGTATGACCTTTGCTACACGACATGCGATAACTCACCAAAATTATCTTAAGTATCCAAATCATTCGATATCCGAAACCGTATATATACGTACAAGGTAATGTATCACAAAACTATCGTACCCTAAACTCGATACACACATGTATACAGTATAAGAATATCGATAACAGAGACGAATGATTGACAAAGGATGAAGATAAAAAAAAAAAAAAGAACGCAAGAAAGAAATCGCAACACTACGTTCCGCGAAAAGGAAACGCGAGCGAGCATTTCCCGCTCCTCGTCAAATGAGTATCACAACGTCAGCGGCGGCGCATTCTATAAAATAAGTCCATCCAAGTAAGGCGTAGGAAAAGAACTAACTAAGGCTCAGAATGAGAAGAATGATGATACAGCCCAACTTGACCCGGTGGTGGGTATGTGCCGAGTGTAAAATGGCCTCAAGTATGGGTTCAACTAGTGTGTAAGTACATCGTTTGCGGGGAAAGGAGGGTGGTGTAATCGTCAGCGAGGCAGGCAGGCAGACAGGCGGACTTACATACTGGACGCTAGTCTACCGGGTGGTGGTTGGGTTGTTGGCTGGTTCTTCGTGCACCAGGAACTCGCACTGTTTCGTATGTAGATCGTCGATCACGGTCTGTCGAGTTCTCTAAGTGTCTAACTAACTCGAGTTTATTCTTACCTCCTGCAGCACCTGCCATCCATGCAACAGCACAAGATATTACGCTGTTCCTCCTTCTCCACCTCCACCTCTTACTCTTCAATTTGTGATCATTCGCACGTTGCCGTCGAACCATTAACCGACCAACTTCAAGGCGCGTGCAGATTGTTGTGATTTTAAAACCCGACTAATTGGACTCGGAATGGGCAATTAAATAGCCGTTGCCAACTGACAGACATTGTAGCTTTACCACTCCGATTCATGAATAGTTATTCCGCATATTGTTAATCCCCACTGAATGCGGATTGTCCGGAGCAGTTTTGTACTCTGTCAAACAGTCCTGTCGAACGTACACGCGAGGCAACAGTAATAAGGGCTGAGAGAAAATTAGCGCATAATTGAACTAGCTAAGTGAACGGACGGACCTACCTAATTGACAATTAAACCTGCACCGGCTCGAGGGGGAAAAGAAGGAGGAGTGATATGTTGCGTCTATTGTCAGCCAGACTTTCGACATCGGCACAGCCGATGAAACTGCAATGTCCAGTTCACAATCGGAGATACACCGGATAGGTACGCACGTCTGTATGATCCCTGTCCTTTTTGTCAGGACGCCGAAGAACGGAGAAATGAATGAATCAATCAACGAGACGGAACACCGACGCCCTTTCGGTACCGAAGAAGCTTTGCGCCTTTTCGGAATAACGCATCTCGCAATCGGAGATGCATCACGCGTGCTTTTGCATGATGTATGGTAGTAAAGGCAGGGCGTAGTTGCCGCTTGTTATTGTCGTTGTTTTCTTGTGAAACTGAATGAAACTTAATTGATACGCAGGTGGCCTCATATGCAAATTATCATCAACGACATACCCAAAGTCGGCCTACTCAAAGCGAACCTGTCGAGGAGAGTTGATGAAGAGGAGGAGGTATAGAGAAAGAGAGTAACGGGCGTGTGTGAGTCGGTGAGTCTGCTGCAGGATTGGGGTAATGTTACTGATACGTCGTAGTCAAAAGAGAGAGAGAGAAAAAAATAGAGAGAGAGAGAGAGAGAGAGAGAGAGAGACTGTCGGTCGATCACCGCATATACGTAAACTTCAATCGATATCGCCTTGTTTAATTACACTTTTACTACATATATATTAATGAAGTTCGGTATTTTCGTCGTCAACCTCACCCTGTAAACTTTGGACGCTATCGGAGCAGTTTGAAAAACCCGTTGCAGTAAACTCATTGAATTCGTATATAACTTGGCGTTTTGATGATAATACTGAGCCCCAACTATCAAACTTCACTCCGTACACAACGGTATGCATGGATGGAAGAATTTAATCTTCGCGATCGGTAGGTATGTACAATATGTAATTCTCTTTATCGCGAGAGACATAACACAGATGTTCAGGAATAATTAAAGGAATTTGATCTGTACAGAGATGGAGTTTGTGAGGAAAAGTGGAAGAAAAAATATATGGGTCGCCTAATTACCCGCGAATACAGTTTTCAGGGTGTGTCTTGTGTATGAAAGTGACACGAACCACACCTCTGGCTCGGTGGGTCAATTCCGAAGGACTCAACTTGTGGAAATGAAAAAAGAACCGATACGTTATATCCTATATAACCATACGGAAAGGGTGAAACCTATTTTTACAATCATGAGAATACTTTGCACTCGCTTCTAGAGGAAGAATCATTCTTCACGTCTAGTTTTCATGCGTTAATAATTACAGGCATAGGTAGGTATGCCAAATTCTCGGGAAAACACACACGACGGGTATTGTACCCTCTTCAATTCTCCAGTCGCTAACTGGGTCAGACAGAATAATTATAATTATAAACCGAATTCTCGGCGAGCTAACTCGGCGCTCCATCGACTGTGCAAATAAAATTAATAATAAAATACAGAACTGCAAATTCGGGAGAGAAAACTTTTTAAAAATCCGGAATTTTGCATCTTACAGACTGGTGTAAAGGAGAAATTTGTGTAAAGAAGATATGAAAGTATCTATTTATTATATACTCTGATTATATAAATTATATGTGTAATATATAACAACTTGTCCGGAAGTCACGTCAGATTCCGCATTTTGTGCAAGGTCATCGGGATTTAAATTCTTATATCTGACTAATGATTGGATGATCGAGATTGGACCCGTTTCTTAGACGAAAAGTGATGCGAAGAAAATAATCATCATAATAGGAAAACTCGTGAAACGTAATTCTTAGCCATCAAAAGTGAAAATAATTATTGAAAAACGCACATCATCACTGTAGTTATTGCTCTTTAAAAAAAAAAAAAAGATTTCAACGATTCAACAAAGAGTTTAAAACTTTCACCCGTGTTTGTTTTTAAAGCACTGCAGGAGCCTTACATTACATCTTATACACGTTGCGTTGGTCAGTACATTAAAGAACCACGTGGTGGAACATTGACTTACGTGGTTATCTCGGATACTACTTTCAACGTGAGAAACGTTAGAAAAATTCAAATTTTTCAGAAGCTGTGCACATTCTCTTATTCCTCTCAGGTTTTCGTATTGTATGTTTAATCAAGACACGACGAGAACACGGAGACGGTGGATTTTTAAATAGAAGGGTAAAAGCGCTTTCTTTTCCCTAAAAACATAGACGAGAAGCTGTATACGATAAACTAGTATGCGTAGTATATTTCCCCATCCCGGAAGCAGCGGGGAAGAAATGCCTTCTCGCCCTGCGTTGCACTGCTGCAGTGGTGGACGAGGGGACGAGTCGTCTAATAATATACCTGAACAGCACTTGTATTAGGAAGTAAAACAGGCCACACACGAATGAATGAGTCTGCAAAGTGTCAAAAACGGACCATGGACCAAATCTTTACGCTCTGTCCGGAGAGACTCAGAATTCCAAATCTGTATTACGTAACATCGCGAGCTAAAAATTTTTTACTTCTCTCTCTCTCTCTCTTTTTTATGTCGTTCGTTACATTCATTTCCTATTCATCTCTAGTCGGGATCGTTTCTTCCTTTCGATAAAATAAAACGAAAATTTGGATTGATAAAAGATAAAAAAAAAAGAGAGAGAGAAAAAAAAGAAAAAGAAAATGGTTTGAAACCGATTAACGGCGAGACAAGTGTACCAAAATTTTGTATAAGTCATTCCTCACTCTGCTTTTACGGCAGCAGCGGCGGAAGCAGCAGCCACTGGTCATCGCACGAAATAGAATCAGCCCGGATTTCGAATGCCCCAAACGAGAGAGGAGAAGTGCTGGACCGCTTACTTGGGGCTTTAAATTCGTCGAATCCCGGCATTAATTTTTTTTCACCTCCGCGCCGCCCACGTTCTAATCGCGGAGTGAAATTCAAGTTTAGGTACAACACGCCGGTTAAACGGCCGAGACGGATATAAATTTTTTGCAAAGTTTTTCTATTTTGAGAAGTAATTTTTCCCATCTAAGGATATGCGATTGTACATCAAGATCGGAATGTGCGTGTAATAAGAGAAAAAATATTGCGCGGAATGATACCAAGAATTGGTAAGAAGAAAGATTTCGGAATAACTTTTCCTGCATCTTCGAATTGACGTAACTGAAGTTTATACGTTCCATTCGGCTTTTTATTCATTATACAACCACCGGCACCCACCACCCACACACACACCATCTACGTGGGCCGTTACCGCTGCTGCAGGGTATGATGTGTATTTTCATTGGGTACCTAACGCCAACTTCATCGTCGTCGTCGTCTTTCCCACGCACGTTCCTTTTATCACCGAAAAAGTGCGACGCAGACTAACACGCATTAATTAATTTCTGAAGATATTTTATTCGACATTTTAAACGTTTCGTTCGATTGCGATGCTGTAATATAATTTAACTTGACGACAGGACTGAAGGACGAAAGGAAAGCATGGAATTCGGTTTAGGTCGACATTGTGCCAAGTTAATGAAAATTCTACAAATTTTTTAAACTTTTATTTTAAAAACCTGTGTAAAATTTGTGAGTTTGTGTGACATCTATTCTTATGGGAAACTGTCAGGTTCAATGTAAAATCGGGATAGATTAAAAACAAAATAACTCCGGTTCTAAATTTTACACAGGTGTTTCAAATAAAGGTGAGACCGTTTTGCATAAATTTCATTGTCTTGGCACGATTTTGTCTTACACGCCGTTACGGTCCTTAAATATGATCTAAATAATATGAATGAGAATTTTTTTCTCATCGATTAGAAAGAAATGAAGATAAAATCGATTCTTACGTAAACCTTTCTGACCGACCGAAGAACGTTTTGTTTGGCTAACATGACCGAGAGACGAAGGAGAAAAAAAGCGAAACGACATTGTAATTTGTAACGAGTGTCCACACATCGAAAGCAGTCCATTGTATGTTAATTCAAGGCAGACCGATCTGCTCGGGACAAATAAATACAGGCTGTAGGAGGAAGAAGGGCGAGCCCTCCTTCCTTCGGACAAAATTCGAGACTTCCTCGATTGCTGATGGTCGTCGCATATTTTATCGAGCGGAAATATATGGATGACTTGCTCATCGACTGTCTCAATCATAACTAAATACGTCCGACACGTGAATATGTATCGTACCTATTTTATTTCCCAAGATAATTCTACTTCTAAGTTTGATCCCTTTTCGCAGTTTATTTTTTTATTTCTCTTTTCAAGGATTCGGATCATTTATAACGGGTATATCGAGCCGAGTCGATATTCATCATCGGGTTTTAATCTCTCCCTTGTGATACATTCCCGATCGGTAGAAATGACGGAGTCACTAGTCAAATGAATGTTATCATTTCTGTGTATATCCGAGGGGTTGTAAAAAGCCTCTTAAGAATCTTATCGAAACGTCCATAAGCCATAGATAATCGTCGTCATCATGCCATAAAATAGTGTATGTTCAAGGTAAATATGCGAGAACTGATATCCGAGTGGAGAAGAGTATGAATATATGTATACCTCAAAAGTAAAATGCAAAGGTGTAACATAATGTCGGAGAAACTCTAAATATAAAATATTTGCTAAATTTCTAATCATGTTCTTCATAAAAAAAACAAGGCAGGGATTGTTATTTTCTCCTAATCTCACGTCTGGTTTGCAAATTACAACAACAGCAGTTGTCGGTTGTGCGTGATGAAAAAAAAAAAAAAGAAATCTCAATAATATTATCCTTACAAGACTTAATAGAAATGAGTAACCACGTGTACCTTGATGTTCTGTCAAAATCAGCTGTTTCTATTGAATCACGAGACCCAGAGTAGCGCGCACATGGTTTACCCATCAACCGGAAAACATGCGTCGTTATCGGTTGCTTTTTTTTCGTCATTATTATTTGTGATAAGGAGAAATACCGTGTATTAGACTTTGAGATTTCTTCTTTTTTTTTTTTATTGAAACAACTTTGTCCATTCATACATCCAACTATTTTCGATGAATTATAAGTAGGTACGTGAAACAGAATTAATACCATCATTGCTGTTACAGAGACCCGAATAATCGATTTCAGTTTTCAATTCATTGCTAATGTAAAAAAAAAAGTTTGCTTCGATCCGCCAAATAATTGCACGCGTAAGTTACCAGTGAACATCAAACGCGGTAGACCATAAATAAAAAAACACGTTTATTTTTAATAATAATCATAATAATAATGAAAATGGTAATGGTAATGAAATGGTTAGTATAAATGAAAGGAGACGGTGAGACGGTGTGTCGCACGCCTACACACGACACCAAGCATATTTTTCTCCGTAGCCTAAGGGGTCAGGGCGTGGAGAGAGCAGAAGAAAAGGGGGATCGTCTGCTGGGTGCGCACACTACGAGAAGAAGAGGTGTATGTGCTCGAAGAAAGACGACATAGACATGCAGTACGCCGGAAGTGAGGTACAGTTAGGTACTATAACAACATGTCCATAGATCAGAGTGTAGGCCGATATCTCTTTTGAAATGAAAGTGTACAGTATGTGGGTACGTGATGTCTACTGGCGATCTAACAAACCGGCAATGCTTATATATATATATGTATGTATGTATGTCTGAAAGATAATCGTAAAAATATCGACGGACGGATGGACGAAAGCTCCGATTGTAACAGAGATGAAGAACGAAGGATGATGAAAAATTGAAGAGAATAACAGAGAGGAATAATGAAGTGGTAATATCTCACGATAACTCACGTAAGCTGTTGTGATACTGGTACCCCTGATCATATCCCTCATTTCCGCGTCAATTTGGGTATTATTGACTGCTATTCCATGCACAGTAACCGGCGACGAAGGCATTGTCATTGTCATCACTTCACTAACCATCTCTCTAAAGAATCATCTATAGAGAAGTGCAGCGGTGATCGAAAGATTTGTTTTTTCCTCCTTCGGACAACAGCTAATTTATTTTTATCACCACCACCACCACCGACACGTAGTAAAAATTTATATATACGTATACAGTAGTATTACCGAAAAAAAAAAACTGTTTGAAGGTATGGCATGCAGCTGTTGTTAAGTTTTTTTTTTTTTTTTTTTTTTTCAATTCGGTTCCGATTCCGAAAAGGCAAGTCGGTAGTTGTACTTCGTGTGCAGTTAAGGATCACGGCTCACTTAAACTACTATGTAGTTATTACCATCCGGTATTCATTGAGCGCTTAGGGCGAGGTGAGGAGACCTGATGCCATGGCAATTTCCATGATGGGAAGAAGACAAACACTGAGAGAAAACAGTGTGCTTCTTTATCAGCTTTCACTTGAGAGTTCTCATGGGGCTCAGTGCAGCCTCACCGTCGCCATAATCGTGAAATTTTCGAACCACAACCGACTCACTATTTTCAGGATGAAACTTGATACACTCATTTTTTTTAAATTCCTCAGCGATTGGTTCACGTTTTTGGAGGCCACTTTTCTCCTTTTTCCCCTCGCGTCATTTTCTTCTGTCCCGTTCTTGAACTGTTATTTAATATGTATAAATCTCTGAGGAATTTCAATATTTATTGTTAGAATCGCGGTTATTTCATTCGTCATTCAATTCGAATTCAACTATGAAGAAAGCACACCCGTTTAAATCAATACCTCAAATGTCAACCTACAAAACTCGTCGGCACCTAATACTGCTAATTGCATTATAAAACATCGTGAAATGAAAAGTAGATTAGTTGGCAAGATTCAAGATAAACACCAGATACTCCTTATCTTGCATATTTCGTAAATGAAAGAAAATGCAATGCCGAGTATGAGTAAAACCAACGAATGTTTTACAAACAATTAAAATATCAATCAAAAGTTAATATAATAAAGAGAAAAAAAAGAATGAACGCCAATAAATTTTTGTAGGTCTGATCAAGGTATTGGATGAATGACTTGGTTTATAATTCACAGTCTGCTATGAATCAATAATTTCGTGTTTTAATTTCTTAATATGTGGGAAAACGACGAATCCAAGGAATCACTTGTGTCAGATTAATTAATATTTCTGAAACTCATTGATGTTTCCACCTGAACACAGCCAACTGTCTTACCACTGAGAAAAAGAAGCGCATTTAATTATTGCGCTGAACCTCCTTTTCACGTTGTTAACTAATCGACTACCCAATACTAACTAAGGACTAAAGCAGAACCACCAGCCTGTTATTCCATGAGTCAGCTGACTGCAAAGAGTGCTGGTGCTGTCTGCTCTCTGACTTTCAATTAGCATAGGACCTCCATTGTGACAGACGCGTGGGTAAGATTCCGATTTCTCACTCAGTGGCTACCTCAGGTGGTTTGAATTGTCACTAAGTAATTTGAACTTTGCGTCCCCGAGAAATAATAGCAGCAATTTTAACATAGCTTGAAATCTTGATGCAAGTTTCAATAACCTAGTTGCATAATATGTAAGCAATGCTTAATGAATATCTTTAGTCAAAAGTAAAGATGTAACACGAGGAGAGAAAGGAATCGAAATGTTTCTGTTGCTTTTTTATTCACACGTTTCGACAACTTGGTATTAAATTACGATATTGAGATACGAAAAGTAACCAGTTAAGAGAGGATAAGAGAGTTATAACAAGTGAGTATTAATATCGTTTCCCTGCTTTCATCGTCATCTGGAGTTTTAACATAATAAAATACCAGTTGTGGTCGTAAGATTTGAATAAAAGGCAACTCACTTATAATATTCCTTGTGGTATGTGATCGATGGAATGGAAGGGAGTGAAAGAAAGAGAGAGAATAGTGGTCATGGAAAAACGATTCTAAATATAGTGTTAAGGTGACCGATCCATTGAGTTTTTTATAGATTATAGTTGTAAAACTTGTGCTTACTCCTTTTTAGACACCCCTATAAGTGACTCGGCTAAACTACATCTTGAAATAAGTTAGGGCACTGACCCTGGGTACGCAGAGACCCAAAATGCATTAAGTTTGAACAAATTTCTGTTAATTATTAATACTGTAAACGCTCTTACAAATGCGCGTAGAAAAAAGTCAGAAAACATTTATTCAAAATTTGTTCAAAATATCAGACCTAATAGAAAAAGAACAACTGAGAAAAAGGCTTTTGATTTTTAAAGATTCAGACAATAGCAAGATATGTTTAATAGTTTTCCAGGTTTGTAATAATGCGATGAAAAGAAAATCAGATTAAATTTCAGGTCAGTAATAAAACGTTCAAGACTACTTTGAAAAAATATATCAACTGAGCTTTCATCAAGCACTGAGAAATATGAGTGAATATGGAAGAAATATAATTTAGCGTTTGTATTATACTAGAAGGGTCAAAATAGTTTCAAAACAAAATAATTATAAAACCAAGATTTGAGATAATAGAAAGAAATATTAAATACCATACCATTTTGCATGAAAATCAGTCATTCGTGAAGAAGTACAGAAGTCAATTAAGTGTATCATTTTTTCACAGTTGAGTTGGTTAAGCAATAATAAATTATAGCTTGTTTTATATGTAAATAAAGTCTCTCGAATCCAGCAGAAACAGATTTTAAATAAGATTGATACACGACTTAATGATGCGCAAGTTTTCTACTCACAGCTTGTAATAATCTTACACATGGTATATTGTTTATTTCTTTAAATCATGTATTATAAAGCTTCAAAAATAAACATCTTGGGTGGATTCAAAAAGAAAATTAAAGTACATGCAAAATGAGCTACATCAATAATTAAGATTAATAAAAGTATATTTCTTTGACATTTCAACAATTGTAGCGAAAATGAGCTAGTTAATTTTATTAATAATTTATTTTCTTCACTGAAAATTTATCGTTAGTGCGCTATGTTTTATGTCGATTAGACACCGTTTTAACCGGGAACCTGTATCTGCTTAATTCTATGATTTAAACTTACCAAACGAGTCTCAGATGTGTCTGAAGCATGTTCCGAGTCTCCGGTTGCATGTCTTTGCTCTCCACTAATTCCACCGCTGCCTTTACGCCGATCTTCTCCAATGTTACGATCCATTGTGTCGAAAACATCTACGGATATATCAGCCACTGGCACACTAGCACTAGCACTAGCACTAGCAGCGCACTCAGATTTTGAACCTGATTTAACCGACAGGGTATCTTCTTCAAATGACAACGATTTGTTGTTCGCTGGGGTGAACAGACGCGAAATGGCATTCCACATCCAGTTAACACTGCATTCCAAACGGGAAATATAACAAACGCAAAAATAAACTAGTCCCAATTTTTCTTATCATATCCTGGGAGAGAAATCAAAATTCAAATCGAAAATAATAATAATAATAATAATAATAAATAAATAAGTGAGGGGAAAATATTGTGTAGAGTGCAATATTCCAAAACTTTTCTGCTCTTGATAAACAAATTCGATTTGAACGACAGGGTTCGGAGATGTATTTTTTTTTTTTCGTCTTTCAGTTGGTATGTTTTGATTTCTTATGACAGTATTCCTCCACTAGGTTCTTAATTAGAAAATTACGAAAACTTAGAGCACACACATATCATTCTGCTTCAAAGAGACGCCGTTCAACGTGAATGATAATGGCAAAATGAGAATTCTCAAACCCTGAGAATGAGTGACGTGTGTAAACGGATAGGTAGATCTACTTGGAGGGAAAGAATGATTCACCCTGTCGTTCATAGATTTTTCTCTTTTTCTTTTTGAAGCGGAATGAAAAGACACACGCATGAATATGAATATGAATGAATGCAGGTACGTACCTAAATAAACGTAACGATAAAAGAAGAGTTGAGAAGAAAGTGGGTGTGTGTGTATTTAAAAATAACGGATGAGGTTATTGAGTGACGATTGATAATAATTTGGGTTTTGAGAATACAAATGTGGATTAGGTGTGAAGAAATCGGTAAATTAGACAGCGACGTCGCACGACAAAGGACGGATGAGCACTTGGTAGTTATACGAGTGGTGTTTAATTGACAGCCAGAGGATAGATCCACACTATCAAAGAACGGCCCGTGGTGCAGACATCGAGATGAAATATAGTGTGTCTCTATCTGATAAATTCACCAGCTTACGGATGAGAACACAGCACATGCACAGCACCGAATCACAGTTTGCTAACGAGGGTTTGGTCATCCAAATCACAATTGTCCGGGTTCACGTTTACACTTCTAATCGAAACGTCAAGTTACCTAACGCGAACAACAACCATTTTGCGAAATATATCCAAGCCTACTGCACGTTTGCCAATCGCCGTAAATGAATACCTCCATTTTGACTACTTGCGAGTGTTGCGAGAACCGTCACTCGAATACGGGATCGAAATCCATGGACGTATCGAAGTGCCGTGAGTTGTACACGGATTTGTGTAGGCACTAGCGCCATCTAGGCTGTACTCCGATAACCTGGCTACGAAAACATCCGACAAACAAGCGCGAAATACACTTTCAAATTTGCTTGTTTCCTCAAAATCTTCGACCGCGGCGGAGCGTGAGGACCGCAGGCGCTAAACTGGACCGCCATTTTCAAATGCACCGGCAGCACTGATTAAGGAATGTTCACAATTAATCTCTAGCTAAAACGTGTTGAATATTCTGATGAAACTTAAGTTGTTATTCGCTTGGTAGTCATCAAGAATTTAGAAATAGACGGATCAAGCGTACTTCTCGGTGACTGGACGGCAAGTGATGCGAGCGACGTGATCATAGAAATTATTGGTGTCGCCCATCTTACGTTGTGGGATGACGTTTGAACATTCTTCAGTTAACAGGTTGGACATTGTTTAACTCAAAGGGCTAACCATAGTCATATTATTCTGAGTTTTTGAATAATTGATATAATATGTTTATGTTTTTAGCGATGATAAATGGCGCCAATTAGTTGATGTCCTGCTAACAATTAGTCAACAACATTCCTACAGAACGGCTCAAAAACTGAAGGCCGTAATACATATTCCAAATATTTTTACTTAGAATTTAGAGCCTTTTTCATTGTGAATTAACGATAAATAGTAAGTAGGCATAATCATAACTGATCATAACTGTACTTGAGCATACGTAAGCTGATAATATAAATGATGTTCGAATACATCGTCACGTGTACATAATATTTTGCAGCATTTTATCAGAAGTCAAAAAAGTTTCAAAAATTGAAATACGTGCAAAAAAACGAATTGCTACTAGCTGGAAAATACTGTAGTAAATAATCGGTAAACAGACAACCGTAGCTGTGTCAGCATGGAAATTAAACAGTAATTTATGTTAATTGCAATCTTGATCGGTTGGTAATTATTATAAAGATGAATGTGTAGCTGGAGAATCATATAATTAAAAAACAAAGATAGCAATATGATGAAAAATGATATGCTGTTTAAATTAATTAAAGCAACTATGGATCTAGCTTGGCAGCTTTTGCAATCACTTGAACACCCGCCAATGCTTCCTTAGCAGTTGGAATTATATACTGAGCTGGCAGAATAAATCCATGCCTTCCCTGGTCCCTGAGCTCAATTGTGTATGGATATTTAATCTTGTGAATAGCTTTTGCCCAATCATCCGCTCCACCGGATGCAGGATATAAAAGGGAAGCACTGTTTCCAACTGTATAAACGCTGCCAGCACCACCTGCTGATTTCATAGCTGCCGCTGCCTGCTTTCCAACTCGTTCCAAATCAGCATAATCTGGCGGTACACGTTTGTCGTAGCCCCAAGGATATAAGATGTATTGGCCATAACTATGGAAGGTTAAATATGCCTGGAAAAAAAAAATATACAATTTCTAAATTGCTAATGTCGACAAAAATTGAATTTGATCTAGATTCCTAGAGTTATAAATAACACGTTTTATAATTTACCTTGAAATTGGCTGCACTTGTAGCAAAGAAAGACTCAATAGCCTTTGTTTCCGGTTCAGAAAATGGTCCAGTGCCAGCAAATATTTCTCGACAAGGTTGTTTACTGGCTCCCTGACCACCCCATCGATAACCAAAGTTCCTGTTTAGATCGGCACCAATGCAAACACCGCCTTTTTCTGGATTTGCTCTATTCTTGCGCCACAAACGATCACCTCTGAAGGTATACTCGTAACTGAACAAAAACAATTCGTACAGAATAATGTTTACACTTCTCTAAGTTTAAACTAAAAAATATTTTCAAACATCACTTCTCGCCTTACCCGTCAGGATTCACCACTGGCAGAATGTAGTAATCTTCTTCCAGCTCCTCGCTGTTTTCTACCAGGTAATTGATGATGTAAGTCACTGCTGCTGGCGATATCCATTCTCTGGCATGGATTCCTCCATCAATCCAAAGTGCGGGTGCTTTAGCATTTCCATTGCTGATTCTTAACACCTACGACCATTCACATACGAGGAATAATCAATCTCAACTTTTCTATCGCTCGAAATTTCCACAAATAGAAAATAACCAGGGTCTCACCTTCAGTGGTCGACCTTCAACCGAGTTTCCTATAGTCATAACGGAGCACAGATCAGGAAAGGTCTGAGCTAAATAATCAAGGTACCCTGTGATGTCATCCAGCCGATGATAGCTGGACCACTCCATTCGGTGCCCTAAGAAGAACCTCTTTACTATTAGGCTTGAGGCCCAGTAGTCGATAGTGCAGTCTGTGTTATCGTACATCTCACGAATTTACGCAGAGTAATGACTTTGAACAGGCGGTATATTTTAGAACGCGTTTGACAGTTTGGAATACTCTATGAATGTTGTCAAACGTTTCAAAATATCGTCAACAAATATTTTCTCTGACCGCTTCAATCTTCAAAAACACTTTGCAGCATTGTAAACTCGTGAGAATGGTCATGCCCATAAGTGGTCAAGCTCACCCCTATAGCGCCATAAGCTGCTATCACTACTAGCTACAGGATAACGAGGAAAAGGATATGGAGATGGATATCTAGGAGCTTGCAACCGCACCCGCACCTGTTCCCCGGTCCCTGGCTTCCTGGCTTTTGTACCCTGCCACCAAGCATGTCGTGCTAAAAAATGACTATGAAATTCAGGTGATTACGAGCGCAGTGCAGACTTTCAGAAACCAGAAATGTGTTGGGAGATGCGCGTAAACGAGATTCGCATAAGTTTTATTAGAAATTTTTATGATGTATATCTGATATAGAAGCTTCCAGAGCTCTTGTAATCCTTTTAGAGGAAGATTTATTGGTACAGATGACTATGTTTTTGTTCATAGTATAAAATTCTCAGAATATAACAAATTCAAGTCATTCATTACAGTTCGCGTCACGTGGGTAATAATTATAGAAGTATTGCACGTACGGAAAGTAATGCGCTAGTTCATATCAACCAGCAGGGGCCGTGCGGTTTGAAACTCATGTGAACTGTATGTTAATTAGTTATTGCCATCATAAATATAAGGATCCAGGTCACCAGGTTAAAACTTTTGAATCGTAAATCCTACAGATAGAATCACGTTCTAATTCTTTGACGATTGTTTCTCTAATTCACAAAGAGAAGAAATAAATACTCCCCGCATTTTACTATTGACATTTTTCCAGATTTTTCGGCACAGTTCGTACGACATTGATCGTTAATTTTATGTAACCGTTTGTAGAAGTTTTACGTCGAGTTTTACACAGTTCTCCGTGGTTTGACCGTTAATTTGAATTCACTTGTTGAAAAATAATGAATCGGGATTCAAGAAAAAGAGAAATTAAAAAAGGTAGGTATGTTAAGAAACCAAATTCAGTCCCATCGTTTCGCAATTATTCAACAGTGAAAGATAAGCAGAATAGAATAATATGTATCAATCTACAATTTTTTTAAATTCACAAGAAATGACATGCACGTGCGGAATTTCATGTTGATGCTCCTAAACCCTCAAAATAAATAAACGGATGCATTTGGCAATTGGCGCCGGAACAGACGCATAATGAAACTTTCTGCAGGGTATCTAAATTAACTAGAATTGGAAGATACGAGATTGGCGATAACATAAAACGTTCGGTCAGAGCAATTAGATTAGCAGTTATTCAACTCCTCACAAATTAGTATGCAATTTATAGGTATGTTCTACGAAAATAGCAATTGAATGTGAACCTTTCCGGCCTTCGAGTTCCTCCATTGATTCTAAGGATGGAAGTGGGTTTTCCTTATCTATCGCTTGTTGCAGATCCGGAATAATAACATCGTAATTGACGCTTCGCTCTCTCAGGAACCGCGTTACCCGCGGGATATCATCAGGACGTACCATAACGTCGACTGCAGTAGCATTTCCTGCCCATCTCGTCAGATCTGTGCGTATTATACAGACAAATAATCATAATACATGAATCCTAGTGGTAAGATTGTCCTCCTTAAAAGATACGCAGTTTTCTCATCATATTTTCAGTGTGCAGTAGACTTGACGTACCTCCTGTGTCTTGAAGATAGGATAAGTATTCAAACTGCTCCTCGGTAGCGGAAACCCTCCAGACTTGTGAACCCTCATAGGTAACGCGTTCTTCCGGTATTCCTACGGTTCGCAATACTACCCCGTCCGAGGGTGCATCGGAAGGCGATTTTATCACAGCTGAAGAAACACTTTGAAGAGCGATTAATGCAAGGAGATAGAACCCGCAGATCCACCTTGGTGATCCCCGCGAAATTGGAGTCGATGACACTATCTGCCGGTGCATTGTCCTCAACTGGCCTGACCGCTACTTGGCTCACCTCTTATATACATACTTAACCGTCTATAAAGAACTCGAAAACTCCGCGACGCCCTCGGAAACCGCATTGGACCGGGTAACGTAACGGTACTCGGACAGTCTGCATAACTCCAGCTCACGATCGGTGAACCTTCCAGTTTTCACGTACATTGACAGAGAAATAAAAAAATTGAAATTAAAACAGGGTGGTATTGATGAAATTCATGCTAAAGTAATCAAAAACCTGTCTTCCCATATCGCTGAACCGCTGAAACATGTAATTAATGATGCATTAAAAAATGCTGTGATAATACTTATGTATAAGAGAGGTAATAAACACTTATTGCTAGTGACAAACTATAGTTCAATATACCTGATTTTCAATATTGCTAAAATAATTGAAATAATTATCTACAACAGGATTTTTAACGTTTTAAATAATTATAAAATCTTATCAAAAAAGTAATTTGGCTTCGTTAAAAATTGTGGAACAACTGATGCACTTGACAAGATCACCAATTTGATACTAGAAAAAATAGATAATTTTCCGACAGCTATAACTTTTTTTGACCTTGCCAAAGTATTTGACACATTAGATCACAAAATTCTTCTGCATAAAATAAACACCTATGGAATCAGAAGTGTTGCTCATAAGCTTTTTATCAGCTATCTTAGTAATGGCTGCAACGAGTTAAAACTAATGATATAGTAACTTATTACCATACTAGAGTGGCTAAAGGTACAATACTTGGACATTTGTGGGTTAATTATATGATAGTGATCTTCTTGATACTATGCCCGATGATATTGTTTTTTCTTATACTGATGATACTGTCATAATATCGTATGATACAACTTGGACAGGTGTAGAATCAAAAATCAGCGCCGGATCTGGGATGTTTCCATGTGTGAGGGAGGGGGGGGGGGGGCATGACCTATGACTGCCGCCCTCTACCACTGACTTAATCTAATTATCTACTCAATTTCCTTTTTTAAGTTCTGGAAATTCATTCGGGCATTTCAGAAAAGTAGGTGTTGCAATAATAGTACTGGGAGTGTGGCGGCGTGACGTAATGTTTCGTCATAGTGCCCTATGCTCCGACTTGGCGCTGTTTGAACAAGTTCCAAATGTACGAGTATATTATGTTTTCTCTGATTGATTATTTTACGAACTACAAACATCATGGTATTCATTTTTCTATGTATTATATGAGATATAGTTGATTGAATATTCTGAGATATTTCATGTAACGTAGATGGCACGGTAAAAAATGTTCAGGTGACAAAGGTTTGAATGAGAAATACAAATGAAAAATAGCGAAAATATCTGTTGCAAAATGATTTGTATATTGCGAATGAAGAAAATTGAAGTACTCGCTGAAAATCTATTTCTGTAATTCTTTAGTGAATTATGTCTTTAAGCCTCGGAGAATACTCAGGGTCTATCAGACTCTGTTCTCAAGTTTACATGTTATCAAGATTTTACACAAATTTTTTCGAATTTTTACCCAAAATATGAAAAATTTGTAAAATGAGGTCTCCTAGATCCAGAGTATACTCAGTGATAGAAAAAATAGGTGTGTACTCCGAAGGTTAATGGATAGAAGTGATTCATTCGGAAATGAACATTCACTGCATAAAAATTTAGAAATTAACTGGTAGATATTAATTGAATATTCAGAATCTTCAAGTATTTTCTCAAATATGTTTGGGATAAGGGCATGAGTCCCAGAACAAAAAATTTTTTGTTAATGTGATTTGTTTGAATAAAAAATCAACCCACACGAAAATTCTGAAGAAATGTGTTACAGGTTGATATGTAAACAACATATTCATCCTAAGAGAACCCGTTTTCTTAACTCTATTCGTTCATGACTGATAGAAAATAAAAAATTTCATGAAAAAACCTCTAGGAACATGTGAAGTAAGTATATTCAAATTTTTTTTTATATTCTATTATCAAGTAAAATATCTTCGTCCAATGTGTTCGCAATCCTCGAACTGGCTTTCTTCCTTTTTGCCTGCCCATGAACTTACCGCCCGGGGCAAGAACTCTGATTTGATACAACAAATAAATACATAAATATGCACGAGTTTTGACGCTCCTGACAGATAGGACTTGGCTACACGAAGAAAAAATAGAGATATGCGACGAGATAACGTTCGTCCCCTAATTAGAAAACCGGACTCGAAACTTTCAACATTAAATAATCACCTTCTATTGATGGTTACTCAATGCTTTCAGCCTTAAATTACGAAAGAATAAAACGTAGCATTGGCATTCCTAAATTTACAACCATATAATTTTCTCTATCCTCCCATGAGATAAGCAACAATCGCCTGGGAAGTTTTTCTTCAAAATTCTCAAAATTCTTCAATGCACTTATAGCAACTATTCTCGTTTCTGGAAAATATCGCACTTCAGGCAAGTACCCGTTACCATAATTAAGCTGCAGATCAGATCTGTATAAAAAAAAAGTACATAACGTAATATTTTAATTATTTATTTACTTTTTACCTGTAACGCAGTATCAACCTTTTTACCTTGAGTAAATTAGATTCCGAAGCTTCGCACTTCCTAATGTACGTCACAGTTAGAAATATCATGTTTTCAAAAACTCATCCAACTGCATAGTCGTATCACTTGAATTATTGTACAGTAATGACAAGTGTGCTTCAATTAATATTTACAAAATACAATACGTAAACAATACCAAAAATAAGTGCATGCCAATTTTTCAACTCTTTGAATGAAGTATGAAACAAATTTATAATCGTGCCCATTGATTAGTTTCATCAACACAAATATCAAGCACAGCCTTATTTTAATCCAACTAAGACATTTTCCCATCAATTTGTTCCATCAGGACCTGATCTACCCGTAATTTTTGGCATCTTCTTATTTGTCGAATCTTCGAGTTCTTTCGGTTTATAATAATGGGGTGCTACTTCGAGAAGCCATTTACTTTCGATCTCTGTTACCTGTAAATGATTGATTAAGTTAGAAACTAAGTTCTTCTCCAGAACTTGGACATAAGCGTGATTTTTATTTCAAAACTAATGTTAACTAACATCATTACCTGTCGCATGAATTCTTTGGTAGTAAATACGAGCTCGTGATAAAGCAGCCATCGAGGTAGTTCTTGGAACAGAGAGCTATTTGGATGGATGGAAACAGTCTGATTGTGTTTGGCTGTTTTGTAGTGACCACCTTTCGAAAGGCGTGAAACATGATAAAAGTAACCAGCCGTTATTGCCTGCAAATTAGTTATAAAGTAATATCAAATGTACAATACACACATAAAAATAACAAATAATCAGATCAAGTGAAAATGTTCAATTAGCAGGAATACCTTTCGTATGTTAATTGTTTCATCAATACCAGATATCAACTCCATTTCAACTCTTTGCATTAAGCTTACAAGTTGCTCTCTGACGTCCCTAGCTCTCTTCATGGACCTATCAAGAATGAAAATTAAATTATACTTAATTCATTGTTACAATATTCATTTGTAAATGGCAGATACTGAGCGTTGAACCTGAACACGATCGGGATAAAAAAGCTAGGACAAAAAATTACCTATGCTGAATGAAGTTTTCATAACACCAATGGGTGCTAAAGTCGCTCTGCTGCCACTGATTGTAAACGTTCAGTAAAGTGAGATGATCCCCTCCAGGAACGTGAAAATTTTTTCTTGCAGTATCTGCATGGATGATCTTGTCTTTCGGACGGTAAAAAATAGCTCCATTAACAGATAGCATCGCAGCAATAGTCGCTATCTCCTCTGAGCAACGATAGCGTTCACTAGCTAAGAGCATTTTGGCCATCATTGGGTCTAGAGGGAACTCCGCCATCCTACGACCAAGTTTTGTCAGTTCTCCACGATGATTTAAAGCCCCTAGTGCGTATAGCTGTTCTAATGCCAAGACCAAGGTTTCATGCGGTGGAGGATCCAAAAAATCGAAATGTACCAAATCGTTTATGCCTAGTGCCTTCAATGTCAACACTGCATTACCTGCATTATTAATTTTGTTCATGTACACGCTAACGGGATCTGCATATTCCTATTTTAGACTGTTATTCTCACAGATAGTATTTCTTTCCCTAATAGTATAACACTGACTCCAGAACAGACATTTTGAATCAATAATTATCCAAAATGCGATTTTTATACTAAGTCTAAATATACAAAATTATTCTGTTTTTCCAAGGAAAGTAGATCAACGTATACTTGAAACATTTATTTTTCATTTCTAGTCGCTTTGTAGAGATATCTCTATCAGATGAATAGACATCATGTCAGTGTCACAAAAATGAGTGGAATTGCCAATATAATGACGTTCGTTGTTCTCTGCCTTTGGCGAAGTTATGAACTTTGAGACTATCTCTGCGATTGACAGCCAATTTGAAAATATACTGTACCAAGATTAATCCTCTGTATTTCGGGAACGGTGTTATCTTCAAGTTCGTGCTGATATGCCCAAGCAGTATACAAGCGGAAGCATTTTCCCGGGGCGACTCTGCCAGCTCTGCCTGCTCTTTGATTGGCTGAAGCTTTACTAATTGGAACAACCATCAAGCTCTCCATTCCTGTTCGAGAATTGAAATTATTCTGCTTGGCAAAGCCAGGATCAATCACATAGACGATATTATCTATTGTCAATGATGTCTCAGCAATATTTGTTGCTAGGACTACCTGTTAACAAATAACCAGCTCGATTGTAATTAACAGAAGAAGTTTAAACAACTATTCAAAATCATAATGGAATATTTGTTACCTTACGAGCTCCAGGAGGTGTAGGTTGAAATATCTTTGCTT
The DNA here is from genome assembly GCF_021155775.2 of Neodiprion pinetum. Lineage (NCBI taxonomy): Eukaryota > Metazoa > Arthropoda > Insecta > Hymenoptera > Diprionidae > Neodiprion > Neodiprion pinetum. The sequence goes on along the minus strand of NC_060233.1, from coordinate 33,463,359 downwards.
GCATATCACTGGGTAAGTTGGCATAAACTGGTAAGATAAGAAGCTCAGCCAATTTAGTCCCTAATCTTCTGACACGTTCCTGCAACATCTCCTGGCATGTCTCTATTTCATCCTGACCTATCAGATACAGTCAAACTTGTTACAGAACTGTGAACATAGCTCAGCCACGAATATAAAAACAAAATATTCGAACTACATTTTTTACTTAATGCAAATTCAATAAATGCTTACCAGTAAGAAAGACAAGTACATCTCCGGATGGTTGAGTAGCGTGTATTTGAAGAATAGATACAACGCAAGCGTCAATGTAATCAGCCTCTGGTGCCTTTGTATAGTAAATGTCAACAGGAAATCTTCGGCCAGGTATGCGAAAGATTGGTGCCTCGTCAAAAAATTCACTGAACTTTGTGGCATCTAGTGTAGCCGAAGATATCAACAGCTTGAGGTCTGTACGAAATCTTGTTATGTCTTTGACCAAACCAAACAAAATGTCTGTATGCAATGTTCTTTCGTGAGCTTCATCTATGATCATCACACTGAAAATTCAATCAGATTCGATACTTTTACTTGTAGTCTTACATAGGTATATGGATCTATATAATGACTTTTTGCTGTCAAACATGGATCTATGCAATAAATTAAACTGACTGTACAATTTCATGAAGTAGAAATTAGGTTTTATTATTTTGAAAAAAGTTAAGCATACACTTAAGGACAAATACCTGTAAGTAGCAAGATCTGGTTCACTAAGGAACTCACGATGTAAAGTTCCGTCAGTCATGTATTTGATACGGGTACGCTGAGAAGTACAGTCTTCAAATCGAATAGCATATCCAACTTCGTTTCCTAATTTAACAGCCATTTCATGTGCAACTCTTGCGGCAACAGACATTGCAGCAACTCTTCTGGGCTGAGTGCAGCCTATGACTTTACTGTCATCAGCAAAACCAGCCTGATATAAATACTGTGGAATCTGAGTTGTTTTGCCAGAACCAGTTTCTCCCTCAATAATTAACACCTGTTCAGACATAACATAAATCTTACAGTAAAAAAAGTACAAGGCAAATGAATGAGAGTAACGTAATACAGATATCAAATTTCACCTGATGATCCCTGATAGCCTGTATCAAGTCATTTTTAAAAGGATATATAGGAAGACTTTTCTGTGTCTCTTCAATGGTAGTTAAAACTTTCATTTCCTTCGGAGGAGAAACAGCTTGTTTCTTATGCTTGGAGCTTCCTGGTATCTGCAGCGCCTGGACAAACTCTACTTCATCTTCCAGCAACAGATCATAATCCTGTTTAGCTGTAAAAAATTAAATATTCCTTAAAAATTATAAATAAGCAAATCTTACTGATAATTGTGAGAAGAATTATTACCTTTTCTATCTTTTGCCCCAAAACGAAATACTGCTGATGACATCTGGTCCGACTCCCATTTGCTTTGCTCAGATTGCGGTGGTTCTGGGTCAACAGTTTCAGGCTCAACAGCATCTTTGCCTCG